>NC_142146.1:58916864-59204364 GCF_024610735.1 Ursus americanus | reverse complement strand
ACCCGAACCCGAACCCTAACCCGAACCCTAACCCGAACCCGAACCCTAACCCGAACCCTAACCCTAACCCGAACCCTACCCCTAACCCGAACCCGAACCCGAACCCGAACCCGAACCCTAACCCGAACCCGAACCCGAACCCGAACCCGAACCCAAACCGAACCCTAACCCGAACCCGAACCCGAACCCGATCCCGAACCCGAACCCGAACCCGAACCCGATCCCCGAACCCGAACCCGAACCCTAACCCGAACCCGAACCCGATCCCGAACCCGAACCCGAACCCGATCCCGATCCCGAACCCGAACCCCTAACCAGAAACCTAAACCTAACACTATAAACCCAAATTTTAGAAGGAATACCTATGCATGAGGGATCTGTAGTTGAAGGACGGTTCCTAGACACTCTTGTCTAATACATATAAGAATGTGGCACTATATTCATGTTTCCAAACCACTCTGGTGAACTCTTCCTTACTCATGAAAGATGATGTTCGTTGGTCTTTCCTTGTATAGTGTTGTGTCTCCGAGATAAGTGTTTGGCATTTTTGTCAGGCTTCCATGACCACTTTGGTTCATGCTTCCATATTCATAAATGATGATGTTAGGGCTAATTGGGGGTATCAAACACTGTTATTTCTTACACATAATTTTATGGCACTTTCATTTCATTGCCACAACCACTTACGGTAGGGATTCCACATTAACTAAAGATATTGTACGCTGTAAGATGGTTCCTGTACACTGTTGTTTCTTAGCTATATGTTCGTAGGCCTTTCCTAATGGAACCATAATCACTTTGATTCATGCTTCCATCGTCAGGAAGGCTGATGTGACTTGAAGGGCATTTTCCTGACACCGTTGTTTCTTAGCTATAAGTACGTGGACCTCTAAATGGCCTCCACAGATCACTATTGAGGAGGGTGATGTTAGTTGAAGGTATTTTCCTGTACACGGTGGTTTATTACCAATAAGGATGGAGCAGAGTCCTCGAGATTCCAGAACCTTTTGCTTAATGCTTCCATATTCATGAAAGATGATGTTAATTGTTAATGCTATTCTGTAAAGTGGTGTCATCTAGGGATAGGTATGTGGTCCTTTCCTTCAGAATCCACCTCCACCTTGGTTCATGTTCCATGTCCGTGAATGGTGATGTTCATTGTAAGGGATTCTTTCCTGTACACTGTTGTTTTGTAGATATATGTATGCAGGATTTTCTTGATTCAAACACCCCTATTTTCTGAACGGATGTAGAATCATGAGGATGATGTTAGTTGAGGGCAGTTCCTATACACTGTTGTTTCTTACAGATATGTACGTAGACCTTTCCTAATGCTTCCACGACCACTTTAATTCATGCTTCCCTATTCATAATTGATGATGTTACTGGTGGACATTAACTTTTTCTTTCTACGGGGCATTAGAAGTTTATTTTTTTATTATAATAATATTTTTTATTGTATTATGTTAGTCACCATACAGTACATCCCTGGTTTCTGATGTAAAGTTCGATGATTCATTAGTTGCATATAACACCCAGTGCACCACGCAATACATGCCCTACTTACTACCCATCACCAGCCTATCCCATTCCCCACCCCCCTCCCCCCTGAAGCTCTCAGTTTGTTTCTGAGTCCATAGTGTCTCATGCTTCATTCCCCCTTCTGATTACCCCCCTTTCCTTATCCCTTTCTTCTCCTACCGATCTTCCTAGTTCTTATGTTCCATAGATGAGAGAAACCATATGATAGTTGTCTTTCTCTGCTTGACTTATTTCACTTAGCATTATCTCCTCCAGTGACATCCATCTTGCAGCAAATGTTGAGAAATCATCCTTTTTGATAGCTGAGTAATATTCCATTTTACATATGCACCACAGCTTCTTAATCCAGTCATCTGTTGAAGGGCATCTCGGCTCCTTCCATAATTTAGCTATTGTAGACAATGCTGCTATGAACATTGGGGTGTATATGGCCCTTCTCTTCACTACATCTGTATCTTTGGGCTAAATACCCAGCAGTGCAATGGCTGGGTCATACGGTAGCTCAATTTTTAACTTTTTAAGGGACCTCCACACTGTTTTCCAGAGTGGCTGTACCAACTTGCATTCCCACCAACAATATAGGAGGGATCCCCATTCTCCACATCCTCTCCAATTGTTGGTTCTTGCCTTGTCAATTTTTGCCATTCTAACTGGTGTAAGGTGGTATCTCAGTGTGGTTTTGATTTGAATTTCCCTGATAGCTAATTATTTTGAACATTTTTTCATGTGTCTGTTAGCCATTTTTATGTCTTCATTGGAAAAGTGTCTGTTCATATCTTCTGCCCATTTTTTGATTTGTTTATTTGTTTCTCGTGTATTGAGTTTGAGAAGTTCTTTGTAGATCTTGGATACCAGTCCTTTATCTGTAGTGTCATTTGCAAATATATTCTCCCATTGCGTGAACTGCCTCTTAGTTTTTTTGACTGTTTCCTTGGCTGTGCAGAAGCTTTTTATCTTGATGAAGTCCCACAAGTTCATTTTATCTTTTGTTTCTCTTGACTTTGGAGGTGTGTCATGAAAAAGGTTGCTTTGGCCAATGTCGTAGAGGTTGCTGCCTATGCTCTCCTCTAGGATTTTGATGGATTCCTGTCTCACATCGAGGTCTTTCATCCATTTGGAGTTTATCTTTGTGTATGGTGTGAGAGTGGTCAAGTTTCATTCTTTTGCATGTATCTGACCAATTTTCCCAGCACCGTTTATTGAAGAGACTGTCTTTTTTCCACCAGATGTTTTTTCCTGCTTTGTCAAAGATTCATTGCCCAAAGAGCCAAGGGTCCATTTCTGGGTTCCCTATTCTGTTCCATTGGTCTATGTGTCTGTTTTTGTGCCAGTATCATGCTGTCTTTGTGATCACAGCTTTGTAGTACAGCTCGAAATCCTGCATTGTGATGCCCCCAGCTTTGCTTTTCCTTTTCAACAATTCCTTGGTGATTCGGGGCCTTTTCTGGTTCCACACAAATTTAAGGGCTGTTTGTTCCAGTTCTTTGAAAAATATCAATGGTATTTTGATCGGAATAGCATTGAAAGTGTAGATTGCTCTGGATAGCATGGACATTTTAACTGTTAATTCTTCCAATCCATGAGCATGGAATATTTTTCCATCTTTTTGTGTCTTCCTCAATGTCTTTCAAGAGTGATTTATAGTTTCTAGAATATAGGTCCTTTACATCTCTGGTTAAGTTAATTCTAAGGTAACGTATGGTTTTTGGTGCTATTGTAAATGGGATGGATTCCCTAATTTCTCTTTCTTCAGTCTCATTATTCGTGTATAGAAATGCAACTGATTTCTGAGCATTGATTTTGTATCCCGCCACATTATTGAATTGCTCTATAACTTCTAGTAGTTTGGGGGTGGATTCTTTTGCATTTTCCATATAGAGCATCATGTCATCTGCAAAGAGAGACAGTTTGACTTCTTTGCTGATTTGGATACCTTTGATCGCTTTTTGTTGTCTGATTGCTGTTGCAAAGACTTCTAGTACTATGTTGAATAATAGTGGCGAGAGTGGGCATCCTTGTCGTGGTCCTGATCTTAAGGGAAAGGCTTCCAGCTTTTCCCCATTGAGAATGATATTTGCTGTAGGCTTTTCATAGATGGTTTTTAGGAGACTGAGGAATGTACCCTCTATCCCTACACTCTGAAGGGCTTTAATCAGGAAAGGATGCTGTATTTTGTCAAATGCTTTTTCTGCATCTATTGAGAGAATCATATGATTTTTGGCTTTTTCCTTCTGGATAAATTCTAAGACACTGATCAATTTGCGAATGTTGAACCACGCTTGCATCCCAGGGATGAATCCCACTTGGTCATGATGGATAATCCTTTTAATGTGCTGTTGGATTCTATTAGCAAGGATCTTGTTGAGGATTTTGGCGTCCATATTCATTAGGGAAATCGGTCTGTAATTCTCCTTTTTGATGGGGTCTTTGCCTGGTTTGGGGATCAAGGTAATATTGGCCTCATAGAATGAGTTTTGTAGCTTTCCTTCTGTTTCTATTTTTTGAAATAGCTCTAGGAGAATAGGTATTATTTCTTCTTTGAATGTTTGGTAGAATTCCCCAGGAAAACCATCTGGGCCTGCAGTTTTGTTTTTTGGAAGGTTGTTTATCACTGACTCAATCTCTTCATAATTAATTGGCCTGTTTAAAAAATCAATTTCTTCCTGTTTCAGTCTTGGTAGTTTATAGGTTTCCAGGAAGACCTCCATCTCTTCCAGATTGCTTAATATATTGGCATAAAGCTGTTGATAAAAATGTCTAATAATCCTTCCAATTTCATTGGTGTTGGTTGTGACCTCTCCTTTTTCATTCATAATTTTATTATTTTGGGTCCTTTCTCTATTCTTTTGGATCAGTCTTGTGAGTGATTTGTCAATTTTATTAATTCTTTCAAAGAACCAGCTACTAGTTCTGTTGATCTGCTCTACTGTACTCCTGGTTTCTAATTCATTGATCACTGCTCTAATCTTGATCAACTGCATTCTTGTGCATGGATTAGGCCTGTTCTTCTGTTGCTGCTCCAGCTTCTTGAGGTGAGAATATAAAAACTGCATTTTAGATTTTTCTATTCTTTTGAGGGAGGCTTGGATGGCTATGTATTTTCCCCTTAGGACTGCCTTTGCAGTGTCCCATAGGTTTTGGACAATTGTGTTTTCATTCTCATTGGTCTCCATAAATTGTTTAAATTGATTTTTGATTTTCTGGTTTATTGAATCATTCCTGAGCAGGATGGTTCTTAGTCTCCAAGTGTTTGAGTTTCTTCCAAATTTATCCTTGTGGTTGAGTTCGAATTTCAAAGCATTGTGGTCTGAGAATACACAGGGAATAATTTCAGTTTTTTGGTATCGGTTGAGACCTGTTTTGTGTCCCAGAACATGGTCTATTCTTGAGAATGTTCCATGGACATTAGAATAGAATGAGTATTCTTTGGTTCTGGGGTGTAGTGTTCTATATATATATCTATGATATCCAATGTGTCTAGTATGGCATTCAAGGCTCTTGTTTCTTTCCTGATTTTCTGCTTAGGTGATCTATCTATTGCTGATAGTGGAGTGTTGAGGTCCCCTACTATTAACGTATTTTTATCTATATGTCTCTTTGTTCTGGTTAAGAGTTGGCTTGTGTATCTTGCTGCTCCCCTGTTGGGGCATAGATATTTATAATTGTCATATCCACTTGTTGGATACATCCTTTAAGAATAATATAGTGCCCTTCTGTGTCTCTAACGATAGTCTTTAGTTTAAAATCCAACCGGTCTGATATGAGAATTGCTACCCCAGCTTTCTTTTGAGGTCCATTGGCGTGAAAGATGGTATTCCATCCCTTTACTTTCAGTCTGAATGTATCTTTAGGTTCAAAATGAGTCTCTTGTAGACAGCAAATGGATGGGTCATGTCTTTTTATCCAATCTGCAACCCTGTGGCCTTTATGGGAGCATTTAGGCCATTTACATTGAGACTGATTATTGAGAGATATGATTTTAATGATGCCATGTTGCCAATAAAGTCTTTGTTTCTATAGATTGTGACTTTCTGTTCTGTATCACTCTTGGGGCCTTTTTACTTTTATAGAACCCCCCCTTAATATCTCCTGTAGGGCTGGTTTCTTGGTTACGAAATTGGTCAGTGACTGGAGATTCTGGAAGGATTTTATCTCTCCATCAATTCCAAATGACAGCCTTGTTGGATAAAGGATCCTTGGCTGCATGTTTTTCTCTGAAAGAGCTTTAAAAATGCCTGCCCCAACCCTTTCTTTCATTCCAGGTCTGTGTAGACAGGTCTGATGTAATTCTGATACCTTTGCCTTGGTATGTGAGAAATTTCTTTGCGCTGGCCACTTTCAATACTGTATCCTTGGAGCTAATATTTGCGAATTGCACTATGACGTGACGTGGTGTAGGTTTGTCGTGGTTGAGCTTGGGAGGGGTCCTCTCTGCCTCTTAGACACGAATGCTTGTTTCCTTTGCTAGATTAGGGAAGTTTTCAGTTACAATTTGTTCAAATATCTCTTCTAGACCTCTGTTTTTCTCCACCCCTTCAGGGATGCCGATGATTCTGACATTGGAAAGTTTCATTGAGTCAGTAATCTCCTGTAACCTACATTCTTGAGATTGGATTTTTTTGAGCCAAGTTTCTATTTTAGCTTTCTCTTCTACTAACCCATCCTCCAAATAGCCAATACATTCTTCTGCCTCATTCACCCTGGCCATCAGAGCTTCTAGTTTTGACTTCATTTGATTCATAGAAGTTTTAATTTCTGCCAGATTCGCTCTCATTTCCACCCTTAGAGATTCTATATTCTCATTAATATTTTCGTTAATACTTTTTTTCAAGTCTAATCATCATCTTGACCATTGTTACACTGAACTCCATTTCTGATAATGTGGTTATATCCATATCCATTAGTTCTGTGGCAGAGGCCACAGACTCATTGTCTTTTCTTTGCTGGGAGGGATTTCCCCTTCTCATCATTCTGATGAGGAGAGGTTGCGAGGTTGTCCAGAACCCAAATTATTGACCAGGACCCAGGCAGTGCGCACTTATTTTATAGAGACCTTAGGGATGTGGGCTTCTTGATTTTTCAGCCTGCCTTCCGTGTTCTGGGGGAGGGGCCTGCCGCGCCGATACTCATACAACCATGTTTGGGTAGAGTCTCCATGTTCCCTGTGAGGGGGGATGGGTATGGGCACCCTGTGAGCTGGTATTTCCAGGCTTTAGTTCTCTGGCGGCTTTCCCTGGCAGTTTGCTGTGCCTCTTCTGAGAGTCAGAGCAGCAGTGGCCAAATCTCAGCCTCTGTCTCAGAACAGAGGGATCGCAGACCATTCTCCCCTGGGCCCCTCTGGCCCCTTTAACTCTGTTTCTGTTGGTGCTGCTAAACCCTACAGCGTCCCGGGATGTGCGCCCCACAGTCAGCGTCCCAGCCCTCACTTCCAGGGCCAGCACGTCTCTGTCCTTTGTGTTTCTAACACCGCCAGCCGCCAGCCGCCCCCACGCGCTCAGGAGCTCCATCTCAGTGTGGTTCACGCGCACTCCGGAGCTCTGGTCCTCAGACTGGTCTCGCGCATTCCCCGGCTCCCGGTCTCAGTACACTCTCTCGCGGGTGCAAGTCCACGAGTGCACCCGTTCCCGGCGCCGGAATGCGGCAGCTCCCTCCCCCTTCTGTTTATCTTCCGATATCTGTGCGCGGTTTCATGACTCCCCGCTTTGTACCTCAATACTCAGCGCTGGAGATGTTCATTTGTAGAGATCCAGACGTATCTTCCTGCGTCTCAGGCTGATTCCGTGGATGTTCAGGATGGTCTGGTACCTATCCAGCTCAACTCAGGGGACCGGCGCAAAAAGGGGTCCCCTACTCCTCCACCATCTTAACTCCTCAACTTTTGGTTAAATTTAATTGTCAAATATTTTTCCCCAAAGGTAGGGCTCATGATAGCTCTACTGCTCAGTTCTTTCATGTTTGAAAATGCGTGCTTCCTTTGTATTTCAATGGCAAATCAGCTGAGGGTAAGTTCCTTGGGGCATTTTACTTGTACACCCTGTACATACTGATTCTGTGTTTTCTGGGCCTGAATTCTGCTATGAAGTAGTCTGAGGTCACCTTGATTTTTTACTTCACTCTCTTGCATGTGACAGGCTTCTTTCCTACCTAGGTGTTTGAAGAATTTTTTCTTAATCTTTGAAATTCAATAACTGGACCAAGAATGTATTTAAATATCATCATTTAGCCTTTCTTAAAGCACAGGGTTCCCTTCCTTTCTGTAGAATAAATTGCCCCTTATTTTCGGAGACATTTGCTGCTATTGTATGTTTGAATTGCTTTTCTGTTCCATTCGGCTTTCTCCTGCTGACAAACCTGTTTTGTCTATGTTGGATCTTCTTTGTACAATGTATTTACTTATATTTTCTTCAACTATTTTAACCAGTTTTTATTTTCCTTTGCCTTTACTACTTTATCTTAAGCTTGTGTTCTATGTTGGAAATTTAATTTTCAGTTTAGTTATAGAACATTCTTTATTGATTGATTTAATAAATAATGGATTGATTTAATAAATTAGCTCTCTAAAGGTATTGCTTTGATCTTTTTTCTGGTAAATTTTTACTTTGATAAATTTCAAATTTATATAAAATTTGCAAGAATGCAAGAAAATACAAGGAACTCTTATATACTCTTTATCTAGCTCGCTACCTGTCTTTTGCCCTGCTTGGATATGTACACGCACACACACACACACACACATACACACACTGCCCTTTCTTGTGAACCATTTAAGAGAAAGTTATGAAGATTATGACCCTTGATCAAAAAATATTTCAATGTGTATTACCCAGGAACAAGGACATTCTCTCAAGGATCATAATATAATGATCAGAATCAGGAAATTTAACATTGATACAATATGATTCTCTAATCCACAGTATATATCTAATTTTTAAAATTTGTCTCAATGGTGTTGATTAGACTTGTTTTTTTCTGGTATAGAATCTAATCCAGGAGCAGGTGACCATTGAATTTTTTTTTCTTTTTGATGTCTTTAAGATTAGTTTTACTCTTTTTAATTAATTAATTTTTATTGAAGTATAATTGACATACAATATCCAGTAGTTTCAGGGGTACATAAGAGCGATTAATATGTTTATACATTATGAAGTAATGCCCACGGGAAGTCTACTTACCATCTGTCACCTCACACAGTTATTACAGTATTATTGACTATATCCCCTGTACAGTACATTATATCCCCATGACTTATTTATTTTATAACTGCAAGTTTGTTCTTCTTAATCCCCTTTACCTGTTTTGCTCACCACCCCCCACTCCTTACCACTCTGGTAACTAAGAGTTTGTTTCCTGTATCTATGAAACTATTCTATTTTATGTGTTTGTTTGTTTTTTTCCTTTAAGTACACATATAAGTGAAATCATATGTGATTTCACATATAAGTGAAATCAGTCTGACTTATTTCATTCAGTGTAATGTCCTCTGGGTCCATCCATGTTGTTACAAATGGCAAGATTTCATTCTCTTTTTATGGCTGAGTAATATTCTGATGTGTGTGTTTGTGTGTGTATGTCTGTGTGTGTGTATCTCACATCTTTATCCATTCATATATTGATGGACACTCAGGTTGCTTCTATATCCTGGCTATTATAAATAATGCTGTGATGAACATAGGAGTGCAGATGTCTCTTTGAATTGGTGTTTTCATTTTATTCAGGTAATCTAGAAATGGAATTGCTGGATTGTATGGTAGTTCTATTTTTAATTTTTGAGGAACTTCCATATTGTTTTCCATAGTAGTTGTACCAATTTACATTCCCACCAAGAGCGTACAAGGGTTCCCTTTTTTTCACATCCTCACTAACACTGGTTATTCTTTTGTCTTTTTGATAATAGTCAATCTGACAGGTGTGAGATGATGGTTTTGGTTTGCATTTACCTGATGATTATGACATAGAGTATCTTTTAACGTGCCTATTAGCCATCTGTATGTCTTCTTTGGAAAAATGTCTGCTTAGATCCTCTGCCCAATTTTTAATTACGTTGTTGGTTTGTTTTTTGATATTGAATTGTATAATGTATTTTGGATATGAACCCATTATTGGCTGAATGATTTGCAAATATTCTTCTCCCATTCAGTAGGTTACCTTTACATTTTGCTGGTGGTTTCCTTTGATGTGCAAAAGCTTTTTAGTTTGCTGTAATCCCATTTGTTTATTTTAGCTTTTGCTGCCCTTGCCAGAGAATACTGGTCCAAAAATATTTAATAATATATATTGCTAAGACCAATACCATACTGTTTACTGCCTATGGTTTCTTCTAGGAGTTTTATGGTTTTAGGTGTTACATTCAAATCCTTAATCCATTTTGAATTCATTTTTATATATGGTATAAGATAGTGATACAGTTTCATTCTTCTGTATGTAGCTGTCAGTTTTCCCAACAGCATTTAATGAAGAGACTGTCTGGTATCTTTTGTGATTCCATACAAATTTTAAAATTGTTTCATCTAGATTTGTAAATTATGCCATTGGTATTTTGATGAAATTTGCATTGAATCTTTGGATTGCTTTGGGTAGAATGGACATTTTAACAATATTTATTCTTCCAATCCCGGAGCACATTGTATCTTTCTATTTATTTATGTTGTTTCTATTTCTTACATCAGCATCTTACGGTTTTCAGAGTACAGGTCTTTCACCACCTTAAATTTATTTCTAGGTATTTTATTCTTTTTGATGCAGTTGTAAATGAGATTGTTTCTTGATTTCTCTTTTTAATACCTTATTACTAGTGTATAGAAATCCAAGTGATTTCTGTATTTTAGTTTTGTGTCCTGTGACTTTACTGGATTCATTTATTCTTACAGCTTTTTGGTGGAGCCTTGGTTTTTCTGTATACAGTGTCATGCCATCTATAAATAGTGACCATTTTACTTCTTCCTTTCCAATTTGGATGCCTTTTTTTTTTCTTTTCTATCCTAATTGCTGTGGCTAGGACTTTCAATGTCGAGTATGTTGAATAAAACATGGAAATCCAATAAAAGTGGTGAGAGTGAACATCCTTGTTTTGTTCCTGAACTTAGAGGAAAAGCTTTCAACTTTTCATGTTTGAGTATAGCGTTAGTTTTGCATTTGCTATGTATGTCTTTTTTATTTGGGGTACATTCCTTCTGTACCCTCAAGTGGGACTGGCCCAGGGTGCAACATGCTGGGGTTGTCTTAGGGAAATGGCTGGAGCTATTCTTTTTTTTTTTTTTTTTTAAGATTTCATTTATTTATTTGACAGAGAGAAAGAGCAGAAGCAAGGGGAGAGGCAGGCAGAGGGAAAGGGAGGAGCAGACTCCTTGCTGATCAGGGAGCCCGATGCGGGGCTCGATAAAAAGACCCTGGGACTATGACCTGAGCCGAAGGCCGACTGAGCCACCCAGGCGCCCCTGGAATTATTCTAAGCTAGGGGCCTGGGGCTTGTCGTGTCAGCCCAAGCAGGCCAACTATAGTACCTGGATCCTGCTTTTGTCTGTGCTGTCAAGGTGGAGGGGGAACATAAAAAATGGCAGTTGCCAGTGCTTCCAACCCTGGAGTGATTTCCAGTAGTTTCCCACCATTCTGATGCTCTACAGTTAGCAAATAGATTTCCGTCACGTATTGTTCAATTTCCCTTTAAACTACTATTTTTTCTTTGTGTCCCAGGGTGAGGGAGTCTGTGCATGGGCCCCTCAGTGATATACATCTCTCTACTTCAGGTTGCCTCACTGGGGATGGGGTTCCCTTCATTACTGTGTCTCCATCTCTTACCCTTCCCTGTGTGCTCCCTCTCTCATTTATTCTGCAAGAGCCATGCATTCAGCCTTCGGATCTTCTTCTTGGGGAATTGTATGTAGGTGTAGAGTCAGTGTGTCCATGGGAGGAGGTGAGTTCAGGGTCTTCTATACCACGACCATGTGGGACTGGCTCCTCAATAGTGTTACACTTTATTAAAATGTCATTTTCATTACTTCTTTTATAACTAAAGGATTTGGGGGAGTCCTTTCTTATGGTCTTGATCTGTTTCTACTAGATGGATCTTTCATTTAATCATTCCTGGCATGCTATGAATTCTTAGATTCTACTTTGCATAGCTAGTTGCTGTCATTTCTTTGTATCTTCCTTGTTCATACTTACTGTGCACAGCTTTGCTCATATGCTCTGTCTTTTCTGATATAGTGAGACTACATTTTCCCTCAAATGCTGTCTGACTGAGATGTGTCAGTCTTCTCTTTGGAACTACTATTTGTGGGTTGGTTATTGCATTGTTTTCTGTGTCTTGCCAGCTCAGAAGCATGGGAGGATAGATGAAGGAATGGGGAGCTCCTCCTCTTTTGTTGGAGGACCTGGGCCCTCTAGTGTTGTTCTTGATTACATTAAACTTCACTGCACCTACCTGGTTGCAAGTGTGTTCTGTCCCCATGGGGACACCTGCAGGTTTGTAATTTGCTTGCCTCTGCTAAGATCTTACAGTGGGTACTTAGGGGCTTTTCAAATATTTCAAATAATTTCTTCTTACTTCCCCTTCACCTACTTTTCTCCAAATTGATGTGGTATTGGTGAGACCTGTACTTTAGGTGACTCTCCTTTTCCTGTTACTAGTTTGGTATGCACATTGGGTGGGGAGGAAAGTGAGTAGACAGCGGTGGCACCCAGCTATACCTCAATGAATCTTCTGTTTATTTCTTTGGTTGCCCCTTGTCCAGGTTTATTATGTGGACTTGTATCCCTTTCTTTGTTTGACACCTTTTGTGATTTTATTTTATTATTATTTTTTCTGCTTTTTCTATTCATTTCATTATGGGTTGAGGGATGAGAGTCTATGATCCATCTGTACCCATCATCTACTTGCTTTACCCTAAAATACTAAAAATCAAATGTAAATCTCCTTGGCGATAATTCTCACATTAAAGATCAGTTCTAAAATGAAGCAGGACAGGCCTGAACTGGATCTAAAAAGGATAACCATACAGTTTTTAATCATAAAATGAAGGATTTCTTATTTTGTTTGGTAACTTCCATTATTTGCAAATGAAACATAGCACTTAACAAGCAGTAGTCTGCTGTGTTGTTTTTTTTTTTTTCTAATCACTTAGCTTTCCTATTTCCTTTATCACTTTTGTTCTATCATACTTCGCTTTTTCCGTGGGCCATTCATTTTCTCATATGCAGATACCAGTATTTTCACTAGAATACATAACCTTTTATAGATGAAAGCAAGCACACACTGTGTAGCCTATGAACCACCGGGGCTTTTCTGGTGGTTCAGGAGCAGAACAAAATCACTTACACACACTCAACCCACAAACAGCTCTCTTTCTATTTGGGAAGATTGGCTTTGGATGAGTGCACTGCTTTAGAGACTTTCACCTGGAGCTGAGAAAGGAAGAGGGCGGCCCATCCGCTGAATCAACCCACCAGTCACTGAGGTGACAGGTGCTGGGGTGTAATCACCGCTATTTCAGAAAACTCACTGTTTCTGTACGAGACTTTTGTATTCTGTTTAGCATCAATGGGCAGAAAAAATCCACCCACATTCCACTACTCATGGCGCAGCCTGGAAAAACTCCACATGAGGTTTGGTTCCACAAAAGCACAGCTACACAATTTGACTCTTATACAAATGTAAATGTGTTCACATCCCTGTGAAAGCCAAATTTTGGAGAGCAGCAAACCTGACTTGTTTTCTGTTAGCTCTAGGGTACATCCACTTCCTCTAAGTTCTGTGAAAAACAACTGTGCCAAGGAGCTGGGAGAAGAAAAGACAGAAAATAGCTACATTAAGTGAAGTGTTTTCCCCTTTCATTCAGATTGCTGTGGCTGATATTAGAGCCTTTTCAGAGGCAGGCAGGGCAGGTGGGCGGGCCGGGGCGAGGGATGTGTGTGCAGGTTGCAGACACAACTTTCTGCTGAATCAGGAGATAGGGGGCAGCAAAACAGGGTAGTTGTGAGCCAGGCTCTGGGGCCAGGAGCCTGGTTTTGAAATCTGAAACCACTCCTTACTAGCTTCATGACATTAGGAAAATTACTTTCTTAATCTGATTTTGCATCAGTTTCAGTGTATGAAAGAAGGGTAATAATAGGCCCTATCATAAAATTGTTCAATGGTTGAATTAAATTATATATTAAATGTTATATTTATGAAAATTTCTTTCTCGCTCTCTCCACACACATACCCACTCTCAAGAGTTAATTGCCTAGCACATAGTAAGTCCTGAAAAAATCTGTTAAATTATGTAAGGAACCAGTAGAGTGGTACTTTCCACACACAGTCAGGTAAGGTTCTCTCAGGGTAAGTCTAATTTTTAGTCAAAAACATCTAAAAGCTGTTTCCGGGGGTGCCTGGGTGGCTCTGTCGGTTAAGCATCTGCCTTTGGCTCAGGTCATGATCCCGGTGTCCAGGGATCAAGCCCTGCATCTTGCTCCTTGCTCAGCGGGGAGCCTGCTTCTCCCTCTCTCTCTACTTGTGCTTGCTATCTCTCTCCTCTCTCTCTGTGAAATAGATAAAATCTTAAAAACACAACAGTAACGACAAAAAACGGAGACCCTTACTGATACCTATAAATATTTTAAAAAATAATAAATAAAATAAAATAAAAATAAAAGCAGTTTCCATTCTAAAACCATGTTTTCTTCTAGGCCATTTTGAGGGTATCGTTAGCTATAATTCATGCCATAGAATTATTTCCCCCACAAATATCTCTGTAAATGATGCTATAGTCACTTCCTTAATGGGCTCAACATGGCAGTATAACTTATTTACCAAGTCACTTTGTCAACTTTTGAATACTGTTATACCGGGAAGAAATATGGGAGATAGCAGAAGATATGCATTATGAGAAAGTATCAATAATAATGCATATTAAAGCATTCATGTTTTCCTTAGTTAAAAATGATTCATTTGTTCAAACTCATTCTGACTTATGGTTTAAGACTTAAATTCCCATGGCAAGCCTATGTTTGTAAAAGTCCACAGGTGTTAACTGAGCCAAGTAATTAGAGAGGAAAGTACTTTTTCTTAAACAAGAAAGAATAAAAATCTACCTAATACTAGCAGATGTAGCTATATTCTTGGTGAAATAAAATAGTAAGGCAGTGAGTAATTGGGGTTGACCATCAAATAAGATATTAAACTCTAAGAGGGCTAATCAGGATTTATAGTTAGCAAATTAAGTAGGTAACCCTTGCAAAGACAGTCAGGTTAAGAAGGGCTAGAATGGCAGTCTTTTTGCTTTAGGTCACCTTTCAATTTCAGAAAATAAGTGAGTGCTACATATAAGTGAAAGTCAACGTATTTTTTAAAATTCTGATATAAAGAATATGAAGCCATTCAATGAATAACAGTAATAACTACTTTTTTTGTATGTAATGCTTCTTCATTTGATCTTTATAACTACTCTGTGAGGTCAATGAAGCAGGCATGATTTTCTATCTCCCCGTTGTAGATATAGTAACTGAGGCTCCAGGGGACACAGTAACTGCTCAGGGTCTTCTCTGATGCTCTGAAGAGCCCAGGCACAAACCCAGGCACGTCTGCCCCACAGTCCTGTGTCTTACCACCCTACCACAGTGCCACTTAAATAATGTGAAATCCTCGCTTCTAATCAATATCGTGACTACCTAAAGGCAGAGGGTTGTGGGCAGAGTGAAGGGAAGGGAAGAATGTACGGAGGGATGAACAAGACAAGACACAATGGCAGAAGGGAAGAGATGGAGGGAGAGGAAGACAGAAGTCTGAAGTGCTGGGGGTGGGGATCACAGACTATAAGGCAAGTGTTCTGGTTGTCACCCCTCCTATAAACATTGGGATGTCATTTGTAGCTCTGCTAGATAGTTCTTTAGATGGTGGTGGTGATGGTGGTTTGAGTTCCTTGTAGGAAAGTAGCCTATCTGCTTTGTGTCCATTCTTTGAAGTTTTAACCTCTTTGGTTCTACCTTTCTTCTTTCCTGCATTTCTTTTACACATCTAAATGTTCATCTCCCCTTAGAATAAAGTTTTATGTATATGTTTTAAATGGCTTGAGTTTTAGAAATACACCTTAAAACTTCCTATTTAGTCAATTTTTCCCCTTTGCCATTCTTTAATATTGCATTTAAGAGATTCTTCAGTGATCAGAGAACATATAGTATTACTCGGGGGATAGAAAAGGTTTAACTTCAATCCATTCCTCAAAAGTCCACTTTCTTGACAGGTATAAAGTACATTTGTAGCAGCTGAATTTCCAATATAAATGTCAATCCAGTCTTCCCTGGTCTTACATTAGAGAAACAGGTTTTTGTACAATTGATCTTTTACATGTTACACTAACCCAGATTAGGGTTTTCATAAGCAGTTTTATTTCTTCTGCCTTGAAAATCAAGTGATGTCACCTTTGACCCTATGAACATCACAAGGTATTCAGAAATATAATTTTGAGAATGTACAATTTTACAAAAATAGCCCCATTCTGTTTGCACCATCTGAATTAGCTCTGTGCTCATTCAGTTGGGACTCAAATGCCTAACAGAGGTTGACTACCTCTTGGTGCTGGTCTTTAGGTCTAAGAGTCACTACTAGGTTTCAGTACTATAGTGTTACCAGTTCCAAATCCTGAGCTGATGGCTTTCTCACCAGTAACACTCCCTATCAGTGGGGCAAGTAAAGGTGTCTCACATACCTGTCTTTTTTATCTTGTGGAAAAAGAGGAGAGAAAATAAAAGCCTTGGCTAAAGAATTAGATTCTGGAACATCGTGATTGATGTTATTGGTGAGTGAGAAGAGCTTAGGATGCTTTCAGTTCTTCTGCTCTGGTTGTGTGACTTCCAAGTTACCAATCCCTTGGGGACCCACAATTTCCTAATCTCCAAAAACTGGGAATGTGGCAAAAATTTTAGCTGAGGAATCTTTTGTTTTTCTCAAAATTAGTCTTATACAGAGCCCCAAATTTAAATGAGACCCAGTGAAAGCTGTCTTGATTGCTTTGGGATGGTGGGAGCCCAAGCCTCATCCCCAAGCCTGCTGAACTTCACAATGAATCATGATTTGAAAGTCACTGGCCTAAATAATTTTAAGGACATTTCCAGTTGTGAATATATTGAGGTCTGTCTTGAAGCAGGAATAATCTGAAGTTTCTTCCAGCAGGGGAATGTCTGCTTGCTCAAAAATTTCAAGTAAGTGCTATCTACCAAGAAATAATAATAATATTAAAATAATTATCTCAGTCAAGTGTGTAATACACGTAGTTTGGTATGTGGTCCTTCTGGTCAGGAGGATATTTGCTTGACACTTTCATAAGAGTGGGAAGGGAACAATAACACCCAGTAATTTTAACAGTTTTAAAAGTCATCCTAGTATAACCTTAGGTATAAGCTAGATGGTCCTTAGAACTTTATCAAAGTTAAAAAGAAGGCATTCTGGTCTTTCTTTCTTTCTTCTTTCTTTCTTTCTTTCTTTCTTTCTTTCTTTCTTTCTTCTTTCTTTCTTTCTTTCTTTCTTTCTTTCTTTCTTTCTTCTTTCTTTCTTTCTTTCTTTCTTTCTTTCTTTCTTTCTTTTTTAAGATTTTGTTTATTTATTTGAGAGAACACAAGTAGGGAGAGCAGCAGAGGGAGAGGGAGGAGCAGACTCCCTGCTGAGCAGGGAGCCTGAGGAGAGGCTCGATCCCAGGACCCTTAGATCATCACCTGAGCCAGAGGCAGATGCTTAACCAACTGAGTCACTCAGGCACCCCGCATTATGGTTTTCTAATATAGTAATCATATTTATTTCTGTACTTGACTTTTTGGTAGTTTATGTAAAATATGTTTGCTCGTCCCTTTGCTTATTTAACTTGCACTATTTGTCCTTACCTGAGCTAAATCATAGGCCAGCTACTTGTAAATGAGAATATTTAAGACTTCTCCCCCTTTCACATGCAAATTGTTATTATCTACCGAACAAAGCAAGGAAACAGAAAAAGAAAGGGTAGCTTTGCCAAAATTAATCTTTGCCTCAGACTGTGTGGGGGTAAAACTTTTATTTCTTAGAAGACAAAAATAAACAGTAAAGTGTTTAATATTCAAGCAAATTGAGGAATTGCATAATATTCTAGCTTTAAAGAGGATCCCATGATTTTCTTTCCAATTTTGTACATTCTCAGGACAACTGACACGTTAAGTATAATATATATTTAAAAATCAATATGGTTAGGTGAAATAAGTCAGACAAAGACAAATTCTGTATAATATCACTTACATATGGTATCTGAAAAAGCCAAACTCATAGAGGTGGGGGAAATGGAGAAATATTGGCCAAAGAGTATAAACTTCCCATTAGAAGATGAATAAATTCTGGGGTGTAATGTACAGCATGGTGATTATAGTTAATAACATTATATACTTGAAGGTTGCTAAGAAAGTAGATCTTAAGTGTTCTCACCACAAACCAAAGCTAATTAGATGGCATGATGGAGGTGTTAGCTAACACTACAGTGGTAATCGTTTTGCAATATGTAAGTGTTCCAATCAACATATTGTACACCTTAAACTCGCACAATGTTCCATGTCCGTTATATTTTCATAAAGCTAAAAAAAATGGGGGAATTTGCTAAAAACAAAATCAATATGATTGAACTGACTTGATATCCATGCCCTAATTTAGAGGCTCAGATCAAACTTTCTTCATACTCTGCCCACCCCACAAATACTAGAAAATTCACGTGATTAAAAAATCTGTACTGACTTTCTTTGTACTGCCTATAGTTTACACTGGGTAAACTTTCAGTACCATATGCTGTGCTTTTGTGTCTTGAATTTATGTGTTGACAGTGCATGAAATAAAATGTTTCAGATCCTTCAGAAAAGCTTTACAGCCTAACCTCAGAAGAGATACCAGCCTTCAACAACCATTCGCTGAACATAAGTCAGACTACCCTAGATTTTCGTAAGACCTCAAGTGCAAGAGGCCTCTGTGCTGTTGAGGAATGGAGGTAGGTTAAGCCTGCAGCCCATTTGTAAAGACAGTGCATAGTGAAATTTTTGACAAGCCCCGGATAGTTATCTTTGTTATATAAAGAAAGATTGTCCTTATGTGTGTACTTTATATGGCCATTCTTTATAAAATGTTTGGGTCCTTTGTTAACCTATTATCAGGATTTAGTAAAAGTCTTATGAAGTGGTTACTTTAATGTGAAGAGATAATTCTCTGCTGCATAGTGTGTGTCAGCAAAATGAAAAGATATTTGGAATTTTATAATCCTTCAGCCTTTCTTATATTGAAAAACAGTTGCTTTACGTGCATTAATTAACTTAATAAATTTCAGTACTTTGCACTAATAGAATCTTAATGTGAATAAGGCTTTTAGAATAGAGTATTGAAAAGATTTTCTTAAAATTAACTGCAGATTGTTAAGATAGCATATTTTAAATTGTATCATTTCATTCTTTCCTCACATGAAAAACATTTAGGGATGATCAGTCTGTTAAGAACACAGGTTATACCAAAAAATGCTTCAAAAGTAGTTTATCGTGTTGGTCTATTATTGACGTGTTGGAGTTTCTTGAAAAAGGAGGAGGGATTTTTCTAGAAGGATTAAGATAAATGTAAAATAAAAGTCCCTTGAATTGTAAATTCCTTTGATTGGTTTGAAGTCTAATATTGTAGTGAAAGGGAATCAAGAGTCCATTACTTGTCTTTCTAAAGGAGAAAATCATTTAGCTGTGGTCCTCGGATTTTTGCATTTCTAACACCACTTACATTTTTAAAAAGAGGGATCAATATAAAGTTGCTACTTTTTTCCCTAAAAAGTGCTTTTAAAACAAAGTAACTAAACTTACCACATACTCTCCAGCATCATTTCATGAAAGAAAGAACATTTCATACTAAAAATATAAGGGGAACAAACAGAATAAAGCACAGTTCTTTAAAATTAAAAATGTCATGAGAAAGTCATTACCTTATCCTTATTTTCTCTTCTTAGACCAGTGAAAATTTTTATCTCAGTCAGATCTGCCCTAGTCCACAGGTCAGAGTTTAGGAACTGCTGATTTAACCTCTGTTGGGCATAAAAAAGGATCCAAAAAAATATCCATCGCAGGGTGAAGTATTTTATATTCTTTAGTGGCATACATGGGCTGCAATTCTAGATAACTTGAACAAAAAAAATCTGAATTGTACAAACTCTTTCTGTTCCCCCCACTACCTCCTTCCCTAAACCTGACACTTATATACTAGAGTTTCTACCAGTTCCTTTTCACAATAAAATGTAACAAAATAAAGTAACTAAATAATTGCCGCCATTAATTTTGGTTTTGACTCGCTATCCACATAGTCCTAATTTACTGTACACAAAAGAGGTGATTTATCTAGCAGTCCATTCATTGGGATTCTATTAAACAGCCAATGGAATGATGAATGTTCTTAATGATGACCCTGGGGCTCTGCAAGACTCTGAAGTCCCTTCTGAATCATCAATGAAAGACACAACCAGAGACCATAAAATCTTCTCCCCTTGGTTCCACTGTGGCTTTATTTCTTGGGAGAGGGAGAATGATGAGAATTTCTCATTAAAAGGAGGCTTGGTATATTGGGCACATTGAAAATTATGGCCCCAGTCTGAGACAGCGTCCCCACATCTGCCTGCCTCCAATGACTTCAATGCGTGTAGTATTGATCAGAAGATAAATGAAGAGTTGAAACCTGGTTCTGTATATTGTGTATTGATCTTTGAATGTATTTCCAGCTCTTCTGAAAGAGATACTGAAACTCAGTCTTTGCTGACACTTTCTGAAAGCAGCACAGATGAGGAGGAAGAGGATTTTCTTGACAAGCAACATGTCATCGCGCTACCCTGGTCATAGAGTGCCTCATGATAATGATCATTTGTTCATTACTTTTTCCATTTTGTACCCAAAGTAAAGCAAACAGCTGAAAAAAGTGACCAAGTGATTACCTGTCCAGGTGCTGGAGATTTTGATTATTAATGTTTCTGATGTTTCAAGGTTTGCAGACTAATAAAAGTTAGTGAAATTATAAGTTTAAGGGATTTTTCTTCCAAATGATTTATTGTATATCAAACACTAAACTATATTGCAGATCATATCAGGAAAATTTGGTGAATTTGTAAAAATAACATTTAAAATTGTGTCTCTAGAACTTACTATAAGTTAGAACATGTTTGTATTTAAAGTAATATTTAATCATTGAATTGTATTTAAATAATTATGTCATCATAAGAGTATACATTCAGTGGCCAAGTCATACTTGCTGTAGCATTAATTGAGCCTAGAATCCATATTTTACTTTGGTAACTACTATTTTGTTTTGTTTTATTTTGATTCTGTTAGGGTTTTTGACATTTAGAAAAGTTCTGGTAACTTCAAACGTTGCTGCCAGAAAAAAAAAAGAGGACCCAAAATAAAGCAGACATAACACTTGTCATTCTGGTATGACACAAAAACATATACTAGAAAACACAGAAATCCCCCCTCAAGCATCTTACTTTGGGAGGGTCAGTGTGATGGTTAATTTTATGTCAACTAGGCTAGGCTATGGTACCCAGATATTTGATGCAACTATATTCTAGATGTTTCTATGAAGGTATTATTTAGATGAGATTAATATTTAAATCAATAGACTTTGAGTAAAGCTGATCACCCTAAATGGTGTGTGTGGGTCTCATCTAATCAATTTGAAAGTCTTAAGAGAAAAAAGACCCAAGTCCTCCAAAGAGGAGAGACTGCAGCCTTCAGATTGCCTTTGGGCTCAAACTGTAACATCTACTCTCCTGGGTCTCCAGCCTTCTGGCCTGCCCTGTAGATTTTGGATTTTCTAGCTGTCACAATGGTTCGGTTTCCCTGGAGAACTCTGACTAATACAAATACCGTTGCTGGATTGTTGTGACAGCGAAAGACATGAACTCATATAGAGGTGTTCTGCTGGTCTCGAGTAGTAGGAGATCTTGGGGTTGGTAGGTTTTCAGTGCTTTACATGATTTTATAATTCAAGGGTTTAACAAAAGAGCAGAAAAAGACATGCCCAGGGATAGTTTTATGGTTATAACTTTGTGACATTTTAGGACAGTTTCCCCTTAAGGAGTTTATTGACATCAGGAAAACACACCTGAAGGTTGGGCATGCCATCATCAGAACATAGCCATATATCAAGGATCAAACTCTTTTTTCTTCTCTATGATTCTGGGTGATAACCCCTTGTATAAGACTGATGATTGTGTAGTGTAATTTATCTTTGATATTTTTTCAATGGGATCAATACATTGTACTGGTATTCACACAGGTCACCTACTGGCAGGATAAAAAATGATGAAGACACCTTTTCTGTGGTCTAAAAATAGATAGGTCTGTAGGTCTAAAAATGCCCTTTAATTGGGTCTAAAAATGCCCTTCATTTAAAGTGAGTAACATAAATGAACAATAAGCAATAAGGAAATCCAATCATACTATCAAAATAAAAGTTCTCAAAAGAAATATCTTAAAATTAAGAGTGTGACTCCTCTGAAGTTCTCACTGTCTTCTTAGCACTTCCTCAGTCACCATCCCAGAGAAGTAACAGTGAGTCACCCCTGAATCCTCATCATTTATATCAAAGGCCCTTCTGGCTTCTTCTCCTGAGGCTGACAGCTTTCTGATTTTTAGTATTTATAGTTAAAATGGAGATTGCTTCTTCATCAGTTAAAATAGGAAAAAAATACATTATTTTTGTTTTTAGCATGTCTGCTCAGGTTTAAAGTTTTTGACTCTCTCTACCATCCTTTGCTGTAAGACAGCATCTTCCTTTTTCCTTCTGATGAAGAAGAAAATTGCTCCCTAGTTGCAATTTATACAACTTCAGTGTTTTTCTCAGAGTGGAAGGAGGTATCCTATTCTCATTAAGAAAGAAGGAGCACTATTGTTCCTTCTGTGTATCCAGGCATAGCTTGAGTCTTTTATGAACTAGCTCAGAAAGAGATTTTATAAGATGCTGTTACCTTTTACAATATAAGAATTTTAAAATAAAAATAAAACTGAGAAATAGTTGTCATTAGTGCATTTCTGGCCAGGACCTAAGATAAGGCATATACCACTGACTTTGCCATTTGACTTCCAATATGACATTAAACATGAGGGTCCTCTGTGGCAGAGCAGACCCCCTTCTGCCTTTATTTGCTTCCCATAACCACACATTTAGAAAAGTTCCTTAATTCCTTTGCCATTAGTCTAATGAGGAAATAAAAACTAAATAAGATTAAAGCCTTTGCCTGAAGCAGTTTCAATGTGTTCTCTCATTTTGAAGCTCACTGTTAAAGGCAGGCACCTAGTTCTGACTGTGGAATTGAAGGAGTTACAGACATTCCAGAAGAATCACAACCATGTTCCCAGTGCTAGAGTTACCACAGTGTGCCTCTAGCAACCACTGGACAAATGATCACACAGCCTTAGATGTATGTTGGGATTCAGACTTGCCTAGTAGTGTAATAGTCATATGACATTCTATAATTTTATAGCTCTGGACATACATATAATGGAAACAAATTGACATTAAATTATATCTGATAGCTTGAATATGTTGTTCGATATTTATTGAAGATGTTCATGTCCAAAGCATTCTGAGTGTGTCACACAACACAGGCCACTTCATGCTGTGGCTTATATGTGAAGTGCATGAAAAACCTTTCTTGAACAAAGGAATGTTACAAAATGGATCCATCTTGGGACGGGGGGTGGCTCAGTCAGTTAAGCTTCTGCCTTCGGCTCAGGTTGTGATCCCAGGGTCCCACATCAGGCTCCCTGCTCAGGGGGGAGCCTGCTTCTCCCTCTGCCTGCCGCTCCCCCTGCTTGTGCTGTTTCTCTGACAAAATAAATAAATAAAGTCTTTTAAAAAAATGGCTCCATCTCTTTTATGAGGCACTCAGATATTTTAAATAATGCCTTGATTCAGAAAAGAAACAGTCCTCCATGTTCCTATGCTTCAGTGGTTGGAAAGATCTTGAGCAATGCTTACCTCATCTTGGTTTTGGCTACATGATATTTCTCAAACTACCTTCTGAATGAGACTTTCTCATTTCTGTCTAAATTAATTCCCTATGTTCCTTTTTCTTTGTTCTTTCTCATGGCATCCTACTTTTCCCTTCATAGTACCTCATAGCATATTAATTTATTGGTGTGATTTTTGAATGTATGCCAAATAGAACATACATTTCAACCGAATGTGGATCATGTCCATTTTGTTCACCACTATGCACATAGCCCCTAGGATATGCCTAGTTCACACTGCTGGTCGTCAGGAATGAATGAATGAATGAATGAATGAATGAATGAATGAATGAAGTGTGCAGGATTCAATGATAAGCCATCTCAGTCCCTAATTTTTCCCAAGGGGAGACAGTAAGATATATAAAATGAGAGAAACACAGGTTATCAGGTTACACTATTTACTCGCTGGCAGATAACTTACTTGAATGTGTTTCTTCATCAAAAATGGAAAAAAAAGGCACTGACTTTAGTCATCTCAGAGGAATGTTGTGGGAATCCAATGCAGTAGTGAATGTGGAAACACTTGGGGAATTGAAAAGCTCTCCACCATGCTTATTATCATCACTTTTCATGAACTTATGTTACAGTCATTGAAAATACAGACAAATTAATGGATGGATCAATTAGTGAATTCAGGATCGAGTTAATAAATGATACACAAAAGTCACTCAATATCTAAAGTGGAGAATGCTTTCAGTGAGTTAGACAGTTAGACTGAATGATGGATAAAGTTATTTACGTTGAAAGTTAAGTATCTAAGTTTATTTAATTAAAATTATTTTTTAAACATTGTTTCCTATGTTTAGCTTTCTTCTATCGTGTGTAATTTCAGAATTTTTAAATTTTAAGATTGCGCTGGTACTTTTATAAACACTCTGTGCATCATACTTTCAGAGAGGAGAAATTTTAAAAACATACTATTTGTACCTCCCCAAATCTGTTTTTAAGGGATATTTTGTTTCATCATAATTTTCATCGCTGGTTATTTATTACTAGCTACATTTTCATGAAAACAATCTTTATTTCCTCAGAGTTCATCTGTGCCTGTAGTTTATCCCCCACCTAAAGTCATAATTCTTTGTTGGTGACACCCTGATTGTTTGCTGGGTAAATGATTATGATGTTGCAAACAGGATTATGACTTTAGCTGGGGAATAACCAGCAGGCGTAGATGAACTCCAAGGAAATAAAATCCTCCCTTTTTAATGCAAATGTCTTCCATAGTTAAGGAAAAGGAGAGGGTATTTTTAATGTTCTCCATGAGGTGACAGTTATGTTTAAAACGAAAAGAATTAATTGATTGATGGGGTTAGCTTGCGTTTCTTTCTTTTCAACTACATGTAATGTGTAATAACAGTTATGGAAACAGTTCTAAGCATCTCTATGTTCTTATTTCTGCCAGAAGGAAGCACTATATGTATAGCTTTCTATCCAGAAAACAAATATACATTATTCTAGATACAAATGCTTAGGAAGATTTCTAAAGGGGAAATGTACTCCATCCCTATTTTACAATTAAACCTTCTGTATTTAACATAGGTTAAGTATGAAAGAGATGTTTTAGGGTAAATTTTGATATCATTTCACATTTTTTAGGTAATTGTCATATTTTTATAGTATAACATTTTGTAGTTTATTGAAGCGATGGTAGAATTTGTAAACAGCTTCTGCAATTAAAAAAATGAAAGCCGCAAGTGCAGGTAGGAGATGAACAGATGCACATTTGAATTTTCAAAAATCACATTTACTTTCTCCTCTGACCTACACACCACAGCCCTAGAAGAATACCTTGTAAATTAGGACATTGAACCAATAAGGATTTGTTTTAATTCTGTATCACAGGAAACACCAAATAACAGTGGAATATCGTAGAAGATTCTCTTGTCTGTGGAATCCAGGAATGGGCAGTATGGAGCTGGTGCAGCAACTACATCTTACTATGTTGTTTCTATCCTCAAGGTGACCTTGTCATTCAAGATGGTGATAGATCTCCAGCCATCGGAATCTGAGTTTGAGGTGTCAAGAAGGGGGATGGTGGGGAGAGCAAAGCAGACATCTCCTAACTGAGGTAACTTCCTTTAACCAGTGTTCCTGGAAATCTCACACAACACTTTCGCTTATATATTATTGGCTGGAACTTAGTCACATCTAGATGCAAGGAAATTTGGAACTGCAGTCGCTTAAGTGAGCAAATTGCTGCTCAGAATAAAAGTGGGGTTGTGTCACTAGGGAAGACGGGGAGAGTGGATACGAAGGCACCTGGCACGTCTGTCACAGCCTCTAATGTTACCTTCATTACTGATCCACCGGAGCTTGCTTTCAGAATATAGGCATTTTGCAGTTAATGTGGTTTGAAATATGTGGCAGAAACTAACCTTTTGAGATTTCAATAAGTCAAATTTAAGAGATACTCCTATACTTAGATCACTCAATTTCATATATAAACCATAGCTCTCTTTTAGTCTGAAAGACGCGCTTTCATTACACAAACAGAGACCTCATCATTATTCAGCTTCAGGTTTTCACCTTAGGACTTCTTGAAACACATTCCACATCTCTTTAAAGTTCAGTCTTTGGTCTGATGCCCAAATCCAATCTGCTTTGGCAAGGACTTCCAATGCACTCTGTTAAAAATACTGTGATATGAAATATATGTCTCAAATGAATGTTCCAATATTAGGATATTTTGAAACCCGTGATGGAAATTTTCACAAGAATACACAGAGAACAAATATAAAATAGTTTCTTCTATTAGGAATATTGGATATTAGCCTAAGAGAGCCAGAGATTACAGATGGTCTCAGAGATAAAGTCTCATGGTTAGGCGCTTATATAGCAGTGCTTTAATCCTTTGTCATTTACATATCAAATGAGAGATTAAATGCTTTCAAGCCAAGTTCTGTGGACCCATAGGGTTTCTTGATTTCAGGGAGGAGTTGTTCAACAAAAGCCCCTCTGCTTGGGTATTTTTTATATAAAGGGATTCTTTGTGAGTTTGAAGAAAGAATTTTACCACAGAAGTTAAAGATCTCTGGTCTAGAGTCCTAGATCTCCGGGTTCCTCTCAGGCTACTTTTATGGGATTTATATTGTGACAGAATGTGATATGTTGTTGAGGTGTTTGACTGGATTTACGTCTCTTTGCTGTAAGACCAGACTCCAGAGAACAATGAAGGAAGATAGTTTCTCCTCCTCAATTCACTGAAAACTCTTCAAAAATTATCCAACTTTAGGCAGCCTTCTACACTGCTGACTTCTAGTTAGGTATCTTTTTCTTCAAGTACAGAAACCCAATCAAGATGCTGAAAGTAGGGGCGCCTGGGTGGTACAGTCGTTAAGCATCTGCCTTCAGCTCAGGGCGTGATCCCAGCATTCTGGGATTGAGGCCCACATCAGGCTTCTCCGCTACGAGCCTGCTTCTTCCTCTCCCACTCCCCCTGCTTGTGTTCCCTCTCTCGCTGGCTGTCTCTCTCTCTGTCAAATAAATAAATAAAATCTTAAAAAAGAAAAAAGATACTGAAAGTAAAGTGGGTTTATGTTAGTGAAAACTGAAATTCTATGGAAATCCAAGAACAGATGCTGTAGAAAAGTTGGTCTCACAGGATTTTAGGGTTCCTGGACCTGAGACAGTTCTTTCTCTGGATGGTCTTGATCACTCATGACTTCCTGCTTTTGGGGGGCACATTAGCTCTACGTTCCCTACTGACTGGCTTCTTACGCTCACTCATACTTTGTACTTAACGCCCAAGGATTCAACTTGTTATGGTTCATTCAGGCCTCTGACTCATGACTTCTCTCTCTCTGCTTTCCTCACACCACTATTTCAGTCCTTTGAATTGGTTTTCAATTCTAAATCCAGAGAGAGATGTTGGATTGCTCCAGTTTATATTTTCAAGCCAGGCAACATGGTTGCCTAAGGAGTGCTCAGCGCTGGGTCAGAGGCAAACAAGTGTTGGCAGGTCATGGTAAGAGAGAGTAGAGAGAAGAAAGGACAATTTCTTTTAAAAATGTCCTCTGCATCTCAACAGGCCAGGGGCTGTGATTTCAAAAGTGAAGTGGGTCTGGTATGGCATGGACTTCTCAGAAAAACCCTCAGGGGAAGAACTGAGTGTCAAAGAGAGAAGGTTTGTAGGACCGAGTTGTGAATGTTGGGATAGGCGTGAGGAAGGGGACAGAAAAGGAAAGGGTATTAAGGGCTGATGCTACCTCAGGATCACCCTAACATATGGGAACCGTGCAGGTGGTACCTTCAGTTTCAAACAGCACCATCCTGAAGTGCAGGCGCTCTTACTAGACCTCTTCAAGGCCATCCTCTCACTTGTGACTCGAGTGTCAATATTACTCTTTCTCAAAGAGCCAATGTTCGAAATGAGTAACCTGGAGCTTCATTCTAATTTTGTTCTCTAATGTCCTCATCATAGACACTTTTTCATTTCCAGGACTGATCTACTTGACAACTATGAAGTGAAATTTCACACCGAATTCCCCTTGGGGCAGAGTGTTCTCTGGAGGTCTCAGCAGACTTTCAAAAGCAATATTACAAATGTGGCAGGTGCCTTCCCTTGCCTTGCCTGGCATCCAGGGCCAGATGATTCTGATGGGAGCTCAAGCCTGTCTCACAGATTCCCCTTTATTGATTCTTGAAATGGCCCCATTTTCTTCTTTATGGAGGAGGAACTAAACCTCAACCAGATGCTTGTGATTAAAGTAAGAGATAATGATAATAGAATTTTTACCAAGGATATGTCTCCTCCTGCTATCAGATAAATGCCAAGGTGAAAACAAGCCATTTATCTGCGAATAAACCTTGCCCTGGGGGTAAATGGTTTATTTTCCAAGTTTGCAACAATTATACTTTGACAGCATCGCTCTTCTCTCCAGATTTTAGGTTTATTATAACATCATTAAAAACACATTTAGTTGGTATTAGTGAGACACAGTGCACAGCACTGCTATAGAAAAGACAATTTTGACATAAAGCTGATCAAAAACAGTCTCAATTTAATTTTCCATGTTTCTAAAAAAATATTCCTTATTTTTTCATGAATTAAAGTATCCGATTTACTGACACTTCTTTGAATAGATGAAATTTTATTTTCTCTTTCTATAAGCAAGAATGATAGACTACAATCATACAAAATGGCCATTTTTCATTTTGTGTTTCCTGTTCTAGAATGTAGAAATAGAAATGCTTCAGTTTGAGATGAGATTTGGAGAAATTGTTCTACTTGATTCTACAACACCAGTCAGTATAAATGCTACCTCAGAAGAAGAAAAGTGTTTTGCGTTTTCTTTATGGAATCCCAACTGTACAAAGTTCAGATTCAGGTTAAGCATCTAATTTCTTGGAATGAATAATCTTTAGAATACCCACCACAAATCTGGTGGAAGATTTGTTTACAAAGGAGAGAGAATTCCCATTCTTTGCTGAATCCAAAAAGTTCCTCTTAGAGAGGGGACAGCATGCTAATATATCTCCCATTGCAAAATAGATGTCTCTGAACCCATATCCTCTTTAGTCATTCCCCTCACAATAATTTTTGCTCCATCCATAGTAAAATTCCTCAAAAGAGATTTCTATACCACTTTCATTTCCTGTGTCATCTTTGACCCATGAAGTTAGGCTCTTATTCTCACCGTTTGATCATAACGCTCTTGTTCATAGTGACCTTCATATTTCTCAGAGATCATTGTTGATGAGCTCAGCCTCATTAGATGTGCTTGACTACTCCATCGTCCTTGAAACTGTTCTTCACATGTTTGGGGATACCACACTCTCACGATTGCCTTTTTGTCTTACTGCTACTTCACAGTATTGTTTGGAATTCCTACTTTTCCCAGCTTCTGAAATGTCAATGTGTTCAAGGCACAATCTTGTGACCTCTTACATATCTACACTCTAAGTGAACCTATCAGACTGAAAGACATAATTTCACCTTATAAATCACCCCTTTTAACTCCAGATTAGGACACTGACATGGCCAAAACAGAATTGTGGATTTTTCTTTGCAAACTGGCTTCTTTGGTCTTCCCCATTTTGTAAATGGTAGCACTGTTCACCTAACTGCTAGGGCCAAGAATACTGGGAGTCACCTTTGAATCTTCCCTTTATTCACAGGCTCATCCTGCAGTAAGTGCTGTTAGCTCTATCTTAAAATATAAGCAGAACATTGCCTCTCTTAATTACTTTCACCACTCCCACCTCACCCAGTTTATTGCTCTCACCTAACAATCCTACTTCACGAAACAGCCAGAATTATCTTTTAAAAATGAAAATCAAATCACATGTCTCCACAGTGCAAATTCCCCCACTGGCCTCACATTATGGTTAGAAAACCCAAGCCAGAGTTTCCCAGTGGCTATCAAGACCTTTGTGATTAGGCTCCTACTTACCTCTAGGGCCTCATAACCTGCTGTCTTTTCTTGAGCTCACCCTGCTCTGTACACACTGGTCTGCTTACTGCTGTTTGAATTCAAGAAGCTTCTAGCTTTAGGACTCTCCCTTTTGTAATACTCTCCCCCTAGATCCTTGCATCGTTCCCCCTTTTGAGGTTCAGGTCTCATCTCAAATATCTCTCAGAGAAGTTTCACTGGCCACTGTATCTGAAGGAGCCATATACCTCTTCAATCTATCCTCTTGCTCATTAATTTTTTCCTCACTGATACTACAGAAAGCATTTATTCACCTTTTTTACTAGCATCCTCCATTAGAATATAAGCTTCCTGAAATCATAGGCTGTCCCATTCCTATGTTACCAATGTGTGCCTGGCACAGAGTACATTCATTAGTAAGTATCATTATACATTCATGTATATTGATTGAGTGGAGAACTGTTTTGTTCTGTTTGCAAGGTGTGAGGTAGGCAGTTGATAGAAACTTTTTATAGTAACTTCCTAATATATATTGAGCATCTTTCATGCATTGTAAGCATTTTGCATCACCTCATAGCAATCCCATTTGTTGAGTACTAGTATTAGTACCCGTTTTACATATGAAGAAACAAAGGCACAAAATGGTTAAATAATGTGCCTAAGGTTACTGAGCTAGTAAGTAAGGATGCTGGATTACAAATATAGGCCTCCATCAAGAGTCTAAATTTGCCAGCATGTACAGTACTTCCTTTCTAATTCTTTCCCTTTCAGTGAACTTTTAAAAGATAGTTTATTATTAATTTATGGAACAAATTTTAACTTTAGGTGCTAGGATTCGATCTAAGATTTCCTTAGTAAAATAGGTGAATATACCTTTATTATAAGTAAGTCATAATTTAATTCCTTTTTTAAAGATTTTATTTATTTATTTGAGAGAGAGAGAGCTAGGGGGGAAGAAGGGAGGCAGAAGCAGACTCCCAGCTGAACAGGGAGCCCAGACGTGGGGCTCAATCCAGGGACTCCAGGATCGTGACCTGAGCTGAAGACAGACACTTAACTGACTGAACCACCCAGGCAACTCCAGTCATAATTTAATTCTTAAAAACATGTTTCCTTGAAAAAAATTTTTTTAAAAATCTTCTACATTGAACTTAGTAGACATTCAATAAATCTTGGTTGAATAAAATATCAAAGGTAAAATCTAGACATATGATAATTTTATAGTCTTAGAATTACAGAGCTCATTTTTCTTCCAAAGTTGTAGTTTGTTAATAAACGGGGTGGTGGTAGGGAGGCTAAAGTTAGTGTGTGTCCTTTGTGTCCTTAGCTGTAGGATCAGGTACCACTTGGATCATCAGGTGTGCCTGCCCACACAAAACAATTCTGTGAGGTACCTCATGTCTATCAATAGTATTATCAGCCTAATAAACATTTTTGACAATCCATTATGTGCTAGGCCCTGAAGTAGGCTTTGGGGCATAAATGAATAAAGTATGAATTCTGCCTAAAGGAATTTATGGTCTGATAGGGAGGATAGACACATAAATAATTGCACTAATGAATGTAGATTGACCTCACCTCTGTGAGATTTGCATTAAGGAAGACTTCACAGAAGTGACATTTAATTTGGATCTTGAGCATGAGTTTGAATTTGTCATCTCAAGCAGAATAGTTGGGTGGGGCATAAAAAGTATTCCTGGCAAAACTTACATGGCAAAAATAGCCCATGTAGAGAGAGAAACAATTGTCTTTTGAGGTTTCTCATTAATAAGTTCAGTAGTTAGTACCCAGTTCTGTATTCAGGCAATTATAGCCTGAAGATGGAAGATTCTGAATTACCACATGCCAAAGTTATCTTAAGGTTTGGCGTTAGGAAACAGTATATTTTTCTAAGCTCTAGAGACTTGATTTTCTGTCCTAAAGGGACAGGAAGCAATAGAGTCTATTTTTCAAGTTATATATTAAGTAATGATGACAGGATGGAAAAAGAGCAAGGGGGATTCCCACTAATACATGGGGACAAGCTGAAGCCAACCATACATGGCAGGGATATGTCATGCAGCGCAACTGCAATGCACTTATTTGCCTTCTTGAATTCCTGGAAAAATTGTCGCCACCATGGACCTCTAGCAAAATGAGTGATGAGATCATGGGCTGCCTTTTTTTGATTTAGTGGAAGATGGGAAGCATAATCTGCACTGTTTGTTGAGGTATTTTTCTCCTGCATTGTCATATGCAGCTTCGAGAGAGACATTTTTATGTCAAAGTGCTTCGAACTCTGCTACATGGAGCATTGGTGGTTTCAAGAAGACCCCTGACCATGGAGGGCATCAGGGGGCAAGGTTATGACCCCTACCCTAGTTTCAGCAACAGAAACTCTACTTCTGTCTCTTCCCTATCACTCTTTTGTGTAAGATTTTTCTCCACCAAAGATTTCTCATCTAAAATGTTTAAATAGTACTGGCCACAGAGGGGAGGGGGGTGGGGGAATGGGATAGCCTGGTGATGGGTAGTAAGGAGGGCACGTATTGCATGGTGCACTGGGTGTTATACACAACTAATGAATCGTCGAGCCTTACATCGGAAACCGGGGATGTACTGTATGGTGACTAACATAATAAAATAAAAATCATTATAAAAAAAAAAATAGTACTGCTCTAATTCTAAGTGCTCTGTAATGAGAAACAAGTCCTTCTTACGAGTATTTTCACTGACTGGAATAGTACTGTGTACATGCTTAGTGCAGCATAATGCACAAATCCGTAAGATAGACTGCAGAGCACTTTGTTTTGGAAAAACTCAGCTTGACTCAGAAGCTGAGTCATTGTTCTGATGATGCACTTTTATTTTATCAATTTAAGAAGCTCTTTAAATCTGTAGACCTAGTTCTGCTGAAAAGAGTTTGAGGAAACCTCTTAAGGTATAAAGTGACTCTACAACCTATTCATTCATTCATAGTTGTAAGAAGCTGAACAAATAGATTTTTTTTTTAATTTAAGAAATACTCAACATCAGAGGCTTTTTTTCTACTTTTAGAGTGTGTGAAGAAGTTTTTGGGGTGGAACTGTAGAATGCAGGAGAGTAAGACCTAGACAGAAGACATATTTCTTTGGTGGCACAAGCACTGTAGTTGAGGGAAGGGCCACCATTCAGCAATAGGCAAGCTTTACAGAGGACATATTGGAAATAAAAGGGAATGGTAGTTAGCTGAGCCCCTACCTAGTATTTAGAGAAGAAAACCAGAGTAAGATCAAGGCAGGACCCCAGAAAGAGAAGATCAAGAATATTGAACAGATCGTCAAAGCAGGGCTCAGAAACAATGGGATACGTGAAGGATTGGTCTAGAGAATTAGGTTGAAGTCCATTTCTTAGCTCGAGGTCTCTAGAATATGGGGGGATGTGTCCCTAAAGAAACTCCAGGGAATTTTTGAATCCTATGAAATTGTAAACTTGCATGATTTTGTACTGTAGAAAGAATCCATGGCTTTCTTCAGAATTTTAAAGGAGTCCATATATTAAAAAGTTCAGGATTATTAGAGGTTAGATTGGACTAAGGCCAAGTGTACTCAATGCTGAGATATCTGAATAACAAACTGCTTCCCAAAGAAGGATAGGAAGGAACCCCAGAATGTGTGTAGGAGTCAGCCTGCCAGAAGAATTAGTTGGCCCCTGATTTGGGGAGACTTAGAAGAAATTACACAAAGTGTAACTTTGTCCTTCCTGAACGCTTCCCTCTAGAGCTTGAGTTTGGGCAATTAACAAAAAGTACTACTCCCAGATTCATCAGTGGATATCTGTAAGCTTCCCTTCCAGTGAGCAGCATATGCAGTGTATAGGACCTGGATCCCCTCCTATATTCATATTCATCAAATGCTTATTTAGCACCTACAGTATATTTGACCTTGTGTAGGCATGTAATGAATTCTAACTCTCATGAAACTTACATTCTAGTAGGGTAGTCCAACTATAAAGAACACAATAAGTAACTATAAATTGCACTTAGAGATATAAAAGAAATAAGCAGCATTCTGAGATTGTGTTGGTTAGGACAAGCTATGTTATGCTGCAGTAGCAAACATCCCACTAAAATTGGCAGGTTAATATGAGTCTCACCATATATCCGTGGCTGGTTCCGTGAGGCTTTGTTCCACATCACTGACATTCAAATATGCAGTCTGATGAAATCTCTCCCATCTGCAACATTGTCAGTTACTGTGTCACAAGGAAAGAGAATGAGATAATTGTACACTTCCTCTTTAAACTTCTGACCAGAAGTGACACATGCCACTTCCACTCGTATTTCTTTGGTTAAAGAAAGATAAAGAATGATGGAGCAGCTACTTTAGGTAGTCAAGAAAGTCCTTTATGAAGAGATAACACCTGAGTTGAGATCTAAAGGACAAAAAAAAAAAAAAAAGCAGGCCATGTGAATAAGGGAATGAGATGAGGAGGGGAAGAAGCTTCTAGTCAGAACAACATTCATGAACAAGAGTGAACTTGGAATTTTCTAGAAACATGCAGAACATTGATGTCACCTGAAAATAATGGAAAGTGGAGGAGAGTGATTGAAAATGAGACCAAAAAGATAGGCTAGTACTTGCATTTTAAGTGCATTTAAGTTTGCCAATGTGGGGTTTTAAGGAGTGAAGTGACATGATTGAATTTAGGGTTCAAAAAGTTCATTCTTGCTGTTCTGTGGAGAATGTGTTATTGTAGAGCAAGACTTAGTGAGATGAGTGGTTTCAAATCTGTATGTCTGTGCTAGTCTAGGGAAAAGACACTAGGGGCCTTGCCAAATCTCCACAAAAATAGAGTTGGGCTACTTTGTTTATTTAAGACTTTATGGCCTTTGGTTAAATCTGAGAATGTTTGCAATAATCTCTCTAGATAACCATTTCTAAACCCTGGCAGGCCTGGATTCCCAGGTCTCGGACACAACCTGTCTTGAATCCTACTTTCTCGGACACTTCCACTTGGAGTAACTTCCAGAGGAGTTGTTCCTGGGATTAACTGTTGTTTTTGTGAGTTAATTGCCAGTAAACAAGAAGAACTAGAAGTAAGGGGGTTCTTTCTATGGAATGTGGGGTGAGTAGGCTAAGATAATCCTATAGCCTCTATTTTGTTGTTGTTTTTGTTGTTCTTGCTTGCTTTAAATTTTTCCATGACCCTTATTAATTTATTATACCATTCATTCACTCATTTACCCACTATGTTCTGAGTGCCTAAGATGTCTGAGGCATTATGCTGGAACACATGATCAAAGATAAAGAAAACCTATTTGTTTTCCTCAAGGATCCCAAAGTCTAGTATATGTCTGTATGTATGTATGTGTGCGTGTGAGAGAGAGAGAGAAAGAGAGAGAGAGAGAAAGGAAATAGAGGACATATAGTGCAAGATTAGATCCATTGTTCTCAACTTGTTTTCTAATAATTTGTAAGAGATTATGAGTGGTAAATGCTAGGTCTGCCAGATGGTCTTCACCAGTAAGGTGTAACAACGGTTCAGCTTTCCTTGGGTCACATGTGTCTCAGAAGATGAACTTTGTCACGATTTTATAGATCACCCTTTGCCTACTGATCATGGGAGACACATCATGTCATCGATTGATTATTCACAAGAGTTCAAAAGAATGCTATGATGTCATTTTACTAGCCTGTAAGAAAAAAAAAAGATATTTAAGTGAAGATCTCTAATGCTCTCTAATGACATCTATATCTCTAATCGCTAATGATATATCTATCCAGATCTGGGCTTGGTCATATTGCTGTTGCAGAAGGGCCTCTCACATTGAAAACTCAGGAAGCCTTTGAAAATCTGGCTCCAATTTTTAGGATGATGATTATGATTATATTTAGCAATTCTTGGCCCCTCCAGTGGGTTTTTCACAAGTTTACTGGCAGGGTTGTTATGCATGGTTTCTCAGGTTGTGCCAGAACAAGGGAATGAATATGGAATAAAATCCACCTTCCACTCTTGCTTGACAAGTTGTATACCCTTATGAGGTATCTACATCAACCTCGATATCTTTTTGAATTGAAAGGTGTCCTATAGGTAATTGGGACTCTGTTCCCCTAAACTCAGGCAACACTGCCACCTGGTCTTTATGACAAAGCACCCAAAAAAACTCTGGTGTCCAAATCCCCTATGTGTTTTCTGGATCTTCAATTCTTGGAAGAGGATCCAGCTGATGAGCTACCATGGTGACACAGAGAGTGACTCTTTGTTCACATGAGTTACAAAACTGAATAGCGCACCTTATGCCTTGATGAAAGTGATCTTGTCAGAGGCTGTCGTTTGAGTAGGATAATGCATGGTGCAGAGAGAGATGAAAGACATTTCGACCCACCTGATAGTCAAATCAGTCTTGATGACCAGGTGTGTTATGGTCCAAGATAGATTATTCTTCCATTTATCTATTGCATAGTCCGGGCTTAGTTTCTGTGTTATTCAGCAGTTACAAAACAAGTAAGCGCCCATTAGCAAGGGCCTTCAGCATCTTTATTAGAACTGGAGGCAGGGAATATGTTGGAGCCATCTTATTCTCTCTTCCTCTTTTTTATCCCATACGTAATATAGGAACAGTTATTCCTATCCTTTATGAGGATGGTGAAGATGAGACAGTATTTGCATAACATTTTGCAACGTGTTCAATCTGTAGCAGACAGCGATGGTACTAGCAATGCAGAGGTAAAGAGCAGTAATGGCAGGAGCAATAATCACATCATGAAACTCAGTGTTCAGCTCGGGCCCTCTGATCCTCTGAGATCTGCTTTCACTTCATCTAAATCCCCCTCTTCATGAGAGTGCCTAGTTTCTCGGGCTTCCTGGAGCATACTGTCTTGTCTCCTCCTTCTCTTTGTGCCTATTCTATGTCAGCAGGTGTGGTTTCAGTTCTACACGCTCAGTTGTAACCGCAGAAGAACCACAATGCTTCCCACAAGGGAAGCATCCAGACATATCTTGAATGTTACCATCTTGCTGAAGACTTTTTGGGGGAGGAAAGGAGGATATAAGTTTTGTGGAGGATATCATATCTCTAGTGTTGGACAGAATGTTATAACAAGTGATAGGCTTCAAAAGGAACACTTTATATGATTATGTATTTAATTAATGCCATAATATTTCCCAAATATATTTTAGCCAGGGTTCAAACTACATACTACCTCCATCAGCAATGATTTTTAACTTTTATTATTATTAACTATGAAATTAGGTTAAACTGAAATTCATGTATTTTTCTGTGGTTTGACATCATTCAGAAATGATGGTATATCATATCTGTACAACAACAAGACTTTATGCTGATTTATCAAAAATACATGGGATTAAGCAAATATAGATCAATTTATTTATGAGAAATCTGAAAATAATACAATAAAATATCTTTAATTGATTTGCATTGGAATGTGATGGCTGGTTAATTCAGAGGCTTATTGGGAAACCAATCTAGCCCTGATGTGGAGATAATGGACTGCTAATTGCCATGCATTTGAGCCTGTTAATATCTTGTTTCACCCGCTGCATTCCCTCCTGTCGGCAAGTCTGCCAGGCAGATCGACCTGAGCTGTTGGATAAGGTTAAAGTGCTTAAGGCATTAAAATCCCCAGCCATTGCACTCTCATCTACTGCTTTTCTTTTCTTTTTTTTTTTTTAGTATTTCAGAAGTGTAGGAACAATTAGCCATCATAGAGAAATCGTTCTCTTTTAATGTCACATAGTTTATATGTGGAGCTATTAGTAATAAGGTCATATAAGTTGAATCACAGGGCTAAGAACACATGTAGTGAGAGTATAATAGAAAAGTTATTAAAGCCCAAGGACTGTAAATATTTGAACTTGGACCAAGAAAAACATAAAATAATGATTTTAAGGCAGACATTTTGCCTGAATTTCCAAGTAGACCAATGGGTGATAAGGGTTATTTGTTCATTAATCAAACTTATGACAGAGGAGAAACAGTGTTAATAGAAGGTTAAGAGCTAGAGTTGACCAGAAAGATCAGTTTAACCCAAACCAAATGACTGTATAAGGGAAATTTGGGGGCCAGAAAGGATAAGCGACTTGCCCGAAGTTATTGAATTCATTATAGTCAGGGCTAAAATTAAATTTCAGCTCAGAATTTTCACACAAAATCACTTCCAGGATATGTGACTTAGTTTCCTAGCATATAACTCACAAGAAAAATCTATTTGGTTCTTTATTCCCTTATTGAAAAAAATTTTTTTTTCTTGTGGGCCTACTGTGTTCCTAGCAGTTTGCTGGGTATTTTGGACTTGGGAGCCAAAAAGCTCTTGGCTTCAACGGACTTACACACAGTGGGGAATGCAGGGATAGCATATGATAGAGGTGAAAACCAGAATGTCGGGTATGGCCATGGGGTAAGAAGCCTGAGGGGAAAGTAGAGAGAGCCTGGGGGTAGAGAAGGACTTTCTAATGATGAATAGGTACTGGTTAGCTCAGGGGAGAGAGGAAAGAGAACCCATTGTTGACTACAAGCACCTTTGTGTGAGATTTACAAAGGTGTCCTCTTTGGTAGCTATAGCCCAATGGGCACATGGTTTAGATAAGGAATTCAACTCCAGTCACTCCCTGTGCCTGAATTCTGATGTGACGCACAATCTCCATAACGTACAGAGAAGGATGTTTCAAGCTGAGAGGCCATCCTAGGAAAACCTATTTGACCTTACATCTGTGAGGTCATTACTAAAGGAGGTGGAACAATTCCTATATACTTCTCCCACTCTTTTTCTTCTTAACTGGGACTGCCAAATCTGTCTAAATGCCAGACAGGCACCTTGTATTATCAGAATATAGTTTAATTTACATAAATTATAATATTTACAGGTTTTGAATCCTGACTCCACCAATTACTTATTAGCTATGTGAATGACAGCAGGTTATTTCTCCTGCCCTATAAATTGCAGTCAAAACATGCAGTAGGGACCTTATGACATTGTGAGGGGCAAAAGAATGAAAATACCTAGAGTGCTTCCAAAAGTGCTTAGCATATAGTAAGTCCTGTATACATACTAGCTCTTACTATCTCATTCGATTGATACAGTAAATCTATAAAGTCAGCAGTAGTACCTAATGATCCCATTTAGCATATGACCTACATAGCACTTGAGATCTCAGGACCACTTAAGATTTTATAAGAATGATCCAGGGTCATGGAAGTCCAAAATCCTTCTTAAAGTTTTTTGCAGATTTTTCATGGGTTATATTCTCACTGTTGCCTTAGTTTCTTCACTCTATTCCGCAGATGGATTTGCCTTTTCTCTTGAGTCATCCCTTCTCCCACCACATCCCCTACTGTTTACCATCAACAGCAATAGAAAACTCTACAATATAATAGAATTACGCTTCACAGAGCAAACGACTTAAAATTGGATATTAAACCTTTCTCCTGCTTGCCACAGAGATTTCTAATGCTTGTAATATCTCACAATTCCTCCACACTCTCACCATCTTGCTGTCCTCTTTCTCTCTCCCCTCTATTTCTTCTTTGACTTTCTTTCTCTTCTCAGTTCGCTTTTAATAGGAAGAACCAAATAACCAAATTTATCTTATTTTCTTGTGCAAAGAAACAGCTTTCCTTTTATTTTTTTTTTCCTGTCTTAGCTCCTGTTCTCGAGATCTTATCTTTTATCCCAAGTGTCTTATCACAGACCTTTTCTAAGCAAAGGAAATTCTCTCCCTGGACCTAGACCTGCTAAGAAAATTGATTTTTCTTCTTCATTACCAACACATGAGGAAACCAAAGCACAGAGAACTTGTGTGGATTGCTGAGTTACCCATGTGATATTCAGCAGAACAAGTGCGTGAACAAAACTGCTTTGACTCAAATCTAGTATACTTTCCGTTGTCGTCTTATTTGAAAAATAGCGATGAGATACTTGAGTGTCTTGTCTTTTGACATATTTATTGAGTATGGATTCAGTTGAAGGCACTAGTCTAGGGACTAAAATTTTCAAAGATGAAAAAATTTAGTCTGTGCCCTCAAAGTACTTAAAAATTACTCTGGGCAACGGACTTCTTTATAATTTACAAAGAAAATGACCTTGCATCAAGAGTAGTTCTGCTTTTGCCAATATTATATCTTGAGCTTCTGCCTAAGACTTTCATTGAAGAAATAGTTTATACTTTTCAAAAAAAAAGAAAGAAAGAAATGAAATAAGAAAAGAAAGATAATCATTGATATAGACAGATTAGTGTAGAAGTCCTTTGGTTTACCATTACCATACTTCTTTAATCAGATAACCTGTTATTTTTAATGATTCCTTTGTAATTAATTCAAATAGTAAATTGGTTCATTCCTCTTTAAATAAACCTGCATTGTTCTAAAATTCGGAAGAATATAAGAATGAAAATAAAATTAACCTCACCCTACTCAATTAATTATGTTAACTTTTTGCCATATTTCCTTTTAGTTTTTATCATAAAATGCACATATAGCCAGAGAGAAAGGTTTCTATATGTAACTGGTGTTATGGACTAAATTGTGTCCCCTCAAAAATGATATGGTGAAGTCTTCACTCTTAGTACCTCAGAATGTGGTGCATTTGGAGATAAAGCCTTTAAAGATGTGATTAAGTTAAAATGAGACTGTTAGAATGGGGCCTTAATCCAATATGACTGATGTCCTTATAAGCAGAGAAAGAGACTCCAGGTGTGAGCCTGTACAGAGGAAAAGCCATGTGAGGACATAGCAAGAAGGTAGTCATCTGCAGGCCCAGAAAAAAAGCCTTAAAGAGCCAAACCTGCTGACACCTCGATCTTGACTTCTAGCCTCCAGAACTGTGAGAAAGTTAATTTCTGTTGTTTAAGCCCCCAGTCTGTGGTGTTTTGCTATGGCAGCCCTAGCCAACTAATTCAATTGGTATCATGTTTGTTTGTTTGTTTGTTTGTCCCATAGTTAATATTAGATCATGGGCATTTTCCCTTGTCAATAAAAATTCTTCATGAGATACTATGCCAGTATAAGGAAACATCATAATTTAATTAACTGTTCCCTATTGTTAGAAATTCAGCTTTTGTTCCAATTTGCTAAAGAACTTTCAAAGGTGAGAATTAATGAAGCCATGGGTCCCTTAAGATGGTCTGAATTGGAAGCTATTGGGTTGATTGTCTGGGGTATAATAACACGGACAGTTTATTTCAAGTAAGAATGGTAAAATATGCATCACACTTTTCACTGCAAACAATGTTACTTGATGGCAGCGGTACCTTGTTATTGCTACGATGGTTAAAAGCCTGTCCTATGACCCTCCATTTTCATGATCTTAAAACATAGCTATTAAGACTCGATTTGAAATGAAACTCTGCAGAATCAATTTTCACATTTTCCTTTTTAAACACATTTCTGAATGTTCGTCGTGATTTGGTTTGAATTTCATTAAAACGATAACGGGGGATTACTAGCAGGGGCTTTCTAGTTTCAGATTTTATCTTTGGATTCTTTAATCGAACAGTTTTGCTTTAAAATAGAATTTCATAGACCATTACTTGATCATATTGATTAGTTCGGCTTACTAAGTTATTTTAAAACAAAGCCACAGCGATATTAAATCCTAATAATGGTTGCATATCTTCCATAACTGCTTCTCAGCTATTTAACCCACATCCAATACTACTTCTCACAAATAATAAAACCCAATAATACTTCTCACAAACCTGAAGCGAATAGAGCAATTGCCCATTCTCTGCTCGGCACATTATTTCCATGAGGATAAGCTTTTCTTGAGATAATTTGGAACTTCATAGAGTGATAGGAAGACCAATGGACTATTAATCAGGATTGCAAATCAATTCAAGCCACGCTTCTCTCACTAAGAAGTCTTGTGACATTGGATATCTCCAGTCACATTCTTAAGCCTCAGACTGGTTACCTGTATGGTAAAGGTAACGCTAACAGTAGTCCTTATCTCTCTCCATCTATCACAACTATTAGGGACCAAAGGCAACAGGGAAGGCACTTGTGCTTCATAAATGGCAAATGTTAGTTATCATTACCTGGTGTGTAGATGAGAAGTACATTGACCTTTTCAAACAGCTAATACATTCTTGGTGTTCTGCTTACCAGAAGATGATGCATGGCATGAAAATGTTGTGAGGCCTTCCTAAAATCAAGAGAACAAGAAATTTTCTAGTTACAGACCTTCAGTATTTTCCATGCTGTCAGGGAACATCGCTCTGAAAGTTCACATTTCTATGTGTAGAGTTGCCTATTTTGTCTTTTTTGAGGAGTAAGTTTTTTTCCTCCTAAACATTATTTGAAATGCAGAGACACAACAAGCAGCGGTCTGCATTTCCTGGAGTTTGACTCACATCGTTATTTTTAGCTATTTACACTTATTTTTAGAAACTTTTTTTTTTGGTGGTTTACATGAAAAGTCAGCCAGCTCCTCTATTTTGGTACAATTTACCTCATGTGCTCCTGTCTCGTTTATATCAGTAAGTTAAAATAAATAAGCAATTAGCACAGTTTTGTTCATGTTTTAGAACTGAGAACATTCAGTCTTCTTCATTTTATGTTACTAATTAGAAACCATCAGTAATGGAGCATTTAAAAATTAGTTTGGAATGGGAATTATTCTCTTTTTAAATGTTCAATGGAGAAGGAATTTTTTTTTTTAATATTTGTGAAAAGAAGGAAAGAAGGGACACGTATCAGTGAAAAATCTTCTTAGCTATAAAATTCTCAGGTCACTGAGTAGATCTAAAAATAACTTGTGTTATAGAAATACAAAATACATTTCCTCTCTCAATCTACTTCTACCAAACCTGACCCTAACCTACCACACTGACCTTGGACTATAATGTCAACCAAATATAAACTTAGGTTGCATTTGAGATATTGCCCATTTGGGTCTTTATTATACTTTGCAATTCCTAGGGAATTCTTTTTAAAAAATAAACCATCCTGGACCTACTAAATCAGTATCCTCTGGAATAAAACTATAGGAATTCAGAATATTGGAGACTCAGACAATAAACTTTAGGAGCCACTGAATTAAATAACTCATTTATCCTTAAACAGATTCCTATGTCTGATCTCTACCTACCTAGGATGTTTTCTCCCATCCAACTCACATTTATGTCCTATTGATTTTCTAAGGTCTGATTCCGAAGTTATCTCCCCATGAAATCTAACCTGAACCTTCTAGAGTGGGTGGATTAGCAATTAATTGAGGTTCCTTCCACTTTGCTTATACTCCTTTGGTGGCCCATAGACTGTCTTGCTGCAGTTTGGGAGAGGACTTTCTCATCACTAGAACTAACTTGTAAGTCCTCAGGGGACAGGAGGTACATGTTCTCTTTCTACCCTCTGACTGTGTGCCCACACTCATTATTCACACATATTTTTTAAAAGATTTTATTTACTTATTCGTCAGAGAGAGAGACAGACAGCACAAGCAGGGGGAGTAACAGGCAGAAGGAGAAGCAGACTCCCCGCTGAGCAGGGAGCCCGATGCAGGACTCCATCCCAGGACCTTGGGATCATGACCTGAACCAAAAGCAGATGCTTAACTGACTGAGCCACCCAGGTGTCCCACACATATTCTTATATATTGTAAATAACTCAATAAAACTTATAAAATGGAATTCATCAAGACTTCTGACTCCAAGAGAAAATGGGGCAAAAAAACAAAGAACACTAATCCATATACTTCTGTAAGTATTTAGAGAAAGTGGATTAGACTTCAGGTCTCAGGGCAACCTGAGACTCTTTGCTACTTTTTCTTAATTTCAAGCTCCAGTTTCAGAAACAGTCTGTTCAAAAGGCATGTAGAAATGAGGTAATGCTGAGGAGTCTCAATGATCTTTAGGAGTAACTTTCCCAGAGAAAAATGCAAAACATCAAATTAAAATTTAAATTTAATTAAACAACAATATTTTTTTAGTATAAGTATGCCCCATGCAATATTTGGGGGCAATATCCATTGTTTATCTGAAATTCAAATGTAACTGGGTATACTGGTTTGAATTATGTCTCTTCAAATTTCATGCCACCTGGAACCTGTGAATGTGACCTTATTTGGAAAGAAGCTCTTTGCAGATGTAAACAAGTTAAGATGAGATCATCTTGGATGATGGTGGGCCTTAAATCCAATCACTGACGTCCTTATAAGAAGAAACACAGACGTAGAGACATAGAGGGAGAAGATCATGTAAGGTAGAGGCAGAGATTGGAATGACACATCTACAAGCTAAGGAACACCAAGATCCCAGCAACAACAGAAGCTAGAAGAATCAAGGAAGGGTCCTTCCCTAGAGCCTACAGAGAGAGACACCTTGGTTTCAAACTTTCAGTCTTCAGAGCTGTGAGAGAATAAATTTTTGTTTTAAGGCACCCACTTTGTGCCACTTTGATATAGTAGCCCAGGAAACTAATGCACTAGGTGTCCTATAGTTTTTTTGGTTTTGGGGGGGTTTTTTGGTTAAGATTTTATTATTTATTTATTTTAGAGGGAGAGCACATGTGTGAGTGGCAGGGCAGAGAGGGAGGGGCCAAGGGGGAGGGTCGGGGAGAGAGAATCCCAAGCAGACCCCTTGCTGAGCATGGAGCTCACATGAGACCCGATCCTACAACGCGGAGATCATGATCCAAGCTGAAACCAAGAGTCGGCTATTCAACAGACCAAGCCACCCATGTATCCCTGTCCTGTAGTTTTTATTTGCCAAATTAGGCAACCCTGTGGATATTCAGTTTCCTAAGATTATTCATTTGATCATATTATTGACATCACATGATAGCAGGATGTATTGTGATTATAGCTATATGTTCATAAAACAGATTATTAATAGACCACTATTTCAATAGAAATTCAAATTGATTGTAGGAAGAAATGGCTTTTTGATAGAATCTAACATTAAACAAAAATCCACTGGCTTCTTACATAATGTGCATGTGCACATAACAAAACCATTTAGAAATTCTGCTAGCATTCATCTACTCACTGTGAGAAACATAATGGAAGAACAAATTTCTGCATGTGATTTCCTGGGTCAAAGGGCATAGCAGACAGCATCAGTACCCTACTCATGGTCTTTGCCTACCCTGGAGGCCATCTGTGCACAATTCCCATACAGTATGATGGTATCCTGACTCTTGATGGCCTGAGAGTAGTTTCTCAATGTGGTAATTAGCCTACTTGGCATCATAGGCCAGAAGAACCAGAGAGTTCATGTCCTTGGAGTGACCCTCAATCCACAAAGAATGAGAGATGGTGGGGTAAATCTGCCAACTTCATGACTTCTCAGTGGTACAACTGTGAGATACATTTCATGGTCTCTCAAATGGGCCCCAGTGAGATTGGGCCCCTGTTGCCCACAGAGGTAACCTGCTCATCAGCACCCTTCATTGGCTTCCCTTGCTTCCCTGTCTCACTTCCTCACTCTCTTGTGTGCCTCCTGAAATCACATACCAAACAAACTGTTTGTGTCTAAAACTTTATCTCAGTATTTTTATTCTTTTTCTCTCTTCATTTGGGAAAACCCAAACAAAAACAGCAAACACACATTTAAAAAGCTTTATGTTTCAAAATAAATTCCATTAAATTGCTTTCCAGAAAGATTGAATCTGCATGCACTCCTACTTAATGATCTTTACTTTCATTTTTTTTAACCAACTTAAAGACTTGCCCAAACTGATGAATCCTGTGTGACAGAGATAACCCCTGGCAGACTGATAGGTGTACAGCACTTTTGAAGATACATTTTGTCATTAATAATTCCAGCTGCTGAAGTTTTAATGAATTGTTCAAAATACCTAACTCAAAGTCCAGTCGTGCTTTTGCCCAGTGGTTGTTAAAGCTTTGTGTTTCCATTCAGATCTGATAAGTATTTTTATTTCTACGATTTGGCTGGAAACCTGACATAATTTTAAATGGGACCATTTAGACAAGACTCTTTTCATTTAATCTTCCAATTCCTAAAACATAACTTCTGCTATTTTATGGCTTTCATTTTCTTAACATTTCTCATAGTACCAGGATCTATGTGAACAAATTTTTAATTAACCTTTAAAAGAGGTATTCCACCTTCAAGTCTTTGTTTTTCCACCTTCAAATCTAATAAATAAAATTACTGTTGATTTTCTTGTCTCCACCCTCACTAAGTGATTCAAGAATATTTAAGTAAAAGCTTTCCATTATCATATTAGGATATTCATGTGTCTGTAACAATAAAACAGACAAGGAAAAGGAGGTCTCTTTAGGATTAATAAAGCCCTCTACCAACTCTACTCACATTCATTGAAGCATGTAAAAAAACATAGAGTAAACCAAAGGGGAAAGCTTTGGGAAGATTCTGAAAATTCATTTTTATCATGCTAGATACATTACCACCACACCCCTCTTCAAATAACTAAGATGCCTAGAAAAGGGTTATTATGTTTTCCTTCCCTTTTGGGTCTTGGTTAAAGTGTTAATCTTCTAGAAGAGATCCTTCAAATGGCCCTGTTTTTATCAAGCAATGAATCCTGGGAATAATTCCTTCATGGTTGATTAACAAGATTTTTCTAAAATAGCCCATAAGTACCCTGGTACTTATATGATACTTACAGATCATGCTGTAAGACTTGTACCATGGATACAGACATTTACTTTGGCCCAGCTCCAACAGTCCTAGAGAGCCAGAAAAGATTAACTCTTTCAGTAAAAATGATTATGACAGGAGGTAGAGACAGAAACATCTAGACTAAGTGTTTGTGTTTGTGTGTGTGACTGCATGTGTGTGTGTGCATGCATGTACATATATGTTTATACATATATTCTAAGGCCAGTCAGTCTGGGTAAAAATGATTGAGAAAAATATTGAGGTGTCAATGGATTAGTAATTCAGTAGTATTGATTAGGAAACTGGTCAAAGAATGACATGTTGAGACATGGAGAAATGATAATTCTTTTTCTTTTAATGTTTTTTTATTGTGTTATGTTAGTCACTATACAGTACATCCCTGGTTTTTGATGTAAAGTTCGATGATTCATTAGTTGCATATAACACCCAGTGCACCATGCAATACGTGCCCTCCTTACTACCCATCACCAGTCTATCCCATTCCCCCATGCCCCTCCCCTCTGAAGCCCTCAGTTGTTTCTCAGAGTCTATAGTCTCTCATGCTTCATTGCCCCTTCTGATCACCCCCCCTTTCTTTATCCCTTTCTTCCCCTACCGATCTTCCTAGTTCTTATGTTCCATAGATGAGAGAAACCATATGATAATTGTCTTTCTCTGCTTGACTTATTTCACTTAGCATTATCTCCTCCAGTGCCGTCCATGTTGCAGCAAATGTTGAGAACTCGTTCTTTCTGATAGCTGAGTAATATTCCATTTTACATATGGACCACAGCTTCTTAATCCAGTCATCTGTTGAAGGGCATCTCGGCTCCTTCCATAATTTAGCTATTGTAGACAATGCTGCTATGAACATTGGGGTGTATATGGCCCTTCTCTTCACTACATCTGTATCTTTGGGCTAAATACCCAGCAGTGCAATGGCTGGGTCATACGGTAGCTCAATTTTTAACTTTTTAAGGGACCTCTACACTGTTTTCCAGAGTGGCTGTACCAACTTGCGTTCCCACCAACAATGTAGGAGGGATCCCCTTTCTTCACATCCTCTCCAACAATTGTTGGTTCTTGCCTTGTCAATTTTTGCCATTCTAACTGGCGTAAGGTGGTATTTCAGTGTGGTTTTGATTTGAATTTCCCTGATGGCTAATGATTTTGAACATTTTTTCATGTGTCTGTTAGCCATTTGTATGTCATCATTGGAAAAGTGTCTGTTCATATCTTCTACCCACTTTATGATTTGTTTATTTGTTTCTCGCATATTGAGTTTGAGAAGTTCTTTGTAGATCTTGGATACCAGTCTTTTATCTGTAGTGTCATTCGCAAATATCTTCTCGCATTCCGTGGGATGCCTCTTAGTATTTTTTTGACTGTTTCCTTGGCTGTGCAGAAGCTTTTTATCTTGATGAAGTCCCACAAGCTCATTTTATCTTTTGTTTCTCTTGCCTTTGGAGGTGCGTCATGAAATAGGTTGCTTTGGCCGATGTCATAGAGGTTGCTGCCTATGTTCTTCTCAAGGATTTTGATGGATTTCTGTCTCACATCGAGGTCTTTCATCCATTTGGAGTTTATCTTTGTGTATGGTGTGAGAGAGTGGTCAAGCTTCATTCTTTTGCATGTATCTGACCAATTTTCCCATCACCATTTATTGAAGAGACTGTCTTTTTTCCACCAGATGTTTTTTCCTGCTTTGTCAAAGATTCATTGCCCAAAGAGCCAAGGGTCCATTTCTGGGTTCCCTATTCTGTTCCATTGGTCTATGTGTCTGTTTTTGTGCCAGTATCATGCTGTCTTTGTGATCATAGCTTTGTAGTACAGCTCGAAATCTGGCATTGTGATGCCCCCAGCTTTGTTTTTCCTTTTCAACACTTCCTTGGTGATTCGGGGCCTTTTCTGGTTCCATACAATATTAAGGACTATTTTTTCCAATTCTTTGAAAAATGTCATTGGTATTTTGATCGGGATAGCATGGAAAGTGTAGATTGCTCTGGGTAGCATGGACACTTCAATTATGTTAATTCTTCCGATCCATGAGCATGGAATATTTTTCCATCTTTTTGTGTTTTCTTCAATGTCTTTCAAGTGTGATTTATAGTTTCTAGAATATAGACCCTTTACGTCTCTGGTTAAGTTAATTCCAAGATAACGTATGGTTTATGGTGCTATTGTAAATGGGATGGATTCCCTAATTTCTCTTTCTTCAGTCTCATTATTCGTGTATAGAAATGCAACTGATTTCTGAGCATTGATTTTGTATCCTGCCACATTATTGAATTGCTCTATAACTTCTAATAGTTTGGGGGTGGATTCTTTTGGGTTTTCCATATAGAGTATCATGTCATCTGTGAAGAGAGACAGTTTGACTTCTTCTTTGCCAATTTGGATACCTTTTATCCCTTTTTGTTGTCTGATTGCTGTTGCAAAGACTTCTAGTACTATGTTGAATAATAGTGGCGAGAGTGGGCATCCTTGTCGTGTTCCTGATCTTAAGGGAAAGGCTTCCAGCTTTTCCCCATTGAGAATGATATTTGCTGTAGGCTTTTCATAGATGGTTTTTAGGAGATTGAGGAATGTACCCTCTATCCCTACACTCTGAAGGGCTTTAATCAGGAAAGGATGCTGTATTTTGTCAAATGCTTTTTCTGCATCTATTGAGAGAATCATATGATTTTTGGCTTTTTCCTTCTGGATAAATTCTAAGACACTGATCAATTTGAGAATGTTGAACCACTCTTGCATCCCAGGGATGAATCCCACTTGGTCATGATGGATAATCCTTTTAATGTGCTGTTGGATTCTATTAGCCAGGATATTGTTGAGGATTTTGGCGTCCATATTCATTAGGGAAATCGGTCCGTAATTCTCCTTTTTGATGGGGTCTTTGCCTGGTTTGGGGATCAAGGTAATATTGGCCTCATAGAATGAGTTTGGTAGCTTTCCTTCTGTTTCTATTTTTTGAAATAGCTTTAGGAGAATAGGTATTATTTCTTCTTTGAATGTTTGGTAGAATTCCCCAGGAAAACCATCCGGGCCTGGAGTTTTGTTTTTTGGAAGGTTGTTTATCACTGACTCAATCTCTTCATAATTAATTGGCCTGTTTAAAAAATCAATTTCTTCCTGTTTCAGTCTTGGTAGTTTATAGGTTTCCAGGAAGGCCTCCATCTCTTCCAGATTGCTTAATTTATTGGCATAAAGCTGTTGATAAAAGCTTCTTATAATCCTTTCAATTTCATTGTGTTGGTTGTGACCTCTCCTTTTTCATTCATAATTTTATTATTTTGGGTCCTTTCTCTATTCTTTTGGATCAGTCTTGCGAGTGATTTGTCAATTTTATTAATTCTTTCAAAGAACCAGCTACTAGTTCTGTTGATCTGCTCTACTGTACTCCTGGTTTCTAATTCATTGATCTCTGCTCTAATCTTGGTCAACTGCTTTCTCATGCTTGGATTAGGCCTGTCCCTCTGTTGCTGTTCCAGCTTCTTGAGGTGAGAATATAAATACTGCATTTTAGATTTTTCTATTCTTTTGAGGGAGGCTTGGATGGCTATGTATTCCCCCTTAGGACTGCCTTTGCAGTGTCCCATAGGTTTTGGACCATTGTGTTTTCATTCTCGTTGGTCTCCATCAATTGTTTAAATTGATTTTTGATTTTCTGGTTTATCGAATCATTCCTGAGCAGGATGGTTCTTAGTCTCCAAGTGTTTGAGTTTCTTCCAAATTTATCCTTGTGGTTGAGTTCCAATTTCAAAGCATTGTGGTCTGAGAATACACAGGGAATAATTTCAGTCTTTTGGTATCGGTTGAGACCTGTTTTGTGTCCCAGAACATGGTCTATTCTTGAGAATGTTCCATGGGCATTAGAATAGAATGAGTATTCTTTGGTTCTGGGGTGTAGTTTTCTATATATATCTATGAGGTCCAATTCGTTGAGTATGGCATTCAAAGCTCTTGTTTCTATGTTGGTTTTCTGCTCCACTGCTCTGTCTATTGCTGATAGTGGAGTGTTGAGGTCCCCTACTATTAATGTATATTTATCTATATGTCTCTTTATTCTGGTTAAGAGTTGACTTGTGTATCTTGCTGCTCCCCTGTTGGGGGCATAGATATTTATAATTGTCATATCCACTTGTTGAATATTTCCTTTAAGAATAATATAGGGCCCTTCTGTGTCTCTAACTATAGTCTTTAGTTTAAAATCCAATCTGTCTGATATGAGAATTGCTACCCCAGCTTTCTTTGAGGTCCATTGGCGTGAAAGATGGTATTCCATCCCTCTACTTTCAGTCTAAATGTATCTTTAGTTTCAAAATGATCTCTGTAGACAGCAAATGGATGGGTCATGTCTTTTTATCCAATCTGCAACCCTGTGGCCTTTATGGGAGCATTTAGGCCATTTACATTGAGACTCATTGTTGAGAGATATGATTTTAATGATGCCATGTTGCCAATAAAGTCTTTGTTTCTATAGATTGTGACTTTCTGTTCTGTATCACTCTTGGGGCCTTTTTACTTTTATAGAATCCCCCTTAATATCTCCTGTAGGGCTGATTTCATGGTTACGAAATTGATCAATGACTGGCAATTCTGGAATGTCTTTATCTTTCCATCAATTCTGAATGACAGCCTTGCTGGATAAAGGATCCTTGGCTGCATGTTTTTCTCTGAAAGAGCTTTAAAAATGCCCGCCCCAACCCTTTCTCTCATTCCAGGTCTGTGTAGACAGGTCTGATGTAATTCTGATACCTTTGCCTTGGTACGTGAGAAATTTCTTTGCCCTGGCTGCTTTCAATACTGTATCCTTGGATCTAATATTTGCGAAATGCACTATGACATGACATGGCGTAGGTTTGTCGTGGTTGAGCTTGGGAGGGGTCCTCTCTGCCTCTTAGACACGAATGCTTGTTTCCTTTGCTAGATTAGGAAGTTTTCTGCTATAATTTTTTCAAATATCTCTTCTAGACCTCTGTTTTTCTCCCCCCCGTCGGGGATGCCGATGATTCTGACATTGGAAAGTTTCATTGAGTCAGTAATCTCCCATAACCTACATTCTTGAGAATGTCTTTTTTTGAGCCAAGTTTCTATTTTAGCTTTCTCTTCTACTAACCCAATCTCCAATTCGCTGATAAGTTCTTCTGCCTCATTCACCCTGGCCATCAGAGCCTCTAGTTTTGACTGCATTTGAGTCATAGAATTTTTAATTTCTGCCAGATTCGCTCTCATTTCCGCCCTTAGAGATTCTATATTCTCATTAACATTTTCGTTAATACTTTTTTCAAGTCTACGCATCATCTTGACCGTTGTTACTCTGAATTCCATTTCTGATAATTTGGTTCTATCCATATCCATTAGTTCTGTGGCAGAGGCCACAGACTCATTGTCTTTTCTTTGCTGGGGGGGGATTTCTCCTTCTCGTCATTCTGATGAGGAGAGGTTGCGGGGTTGTCCAGAGCCCAAATTATTGACTGAGACCCAGGCCATGTGCACTTGTTTTATAGGGATCTTAGGGATGTGGGCTTTATATTTCAGCCTGCCTTCTGGGGGAGGGGCCTGCTGCGCTGATACTCAGGCAACCCTGTTTGCGTAGAGTCTCCATGTCCCCTGCGAGGGGGGATGGGGATGGGCACACTGTGAGCTGGTATTTCCAGGCTTTTGTTCTCTGGCCACTTTCCCTGGTGGTTTGCTGTGCCTCTTCTGAGAGTCAGAGCACCAGTAGACAAATCTCAGCCTCTGTCTCAGAACAGAGGGATTGCGGACTCTTCTCCACTGATGTTCTGGCCACTTTAACTCTGTTTCTGTTGGTGCTGCTCAACCCTGCAGCGTCCTGGGATGTGCGCCCCACACCCGGTGTCCCAGCCCTCACTTCCAGGGCCGGTGCATCTCTGTCCTTTGTGTTTCTAACACCACCAGCCGCCAGCCGCCAGCCACCCCGCATGCTCTGGAGCTCCCAGTCTCAGTCTGGATCCAGTGAGCACACCGGAGCTCCGTTTCAGTCTGGTGGCATGCATTCCCCGGCTCACGGTCTCAGTCTGCTCTCTCGCAGGTGCCGGTCTGCGAGTCCGCCCGCTCCCCCGTGCAGGTGGCTCCCGCTTCCTGACGCCCGAAGGCGGCAGCTCTCTCCCCCTTCCGTTTATCTTCCAATATCTGTGCCCAGTTTCATGGCTCCCCGCTTCATACCTCAATACTCAGCGCTGGATATGTTCATTTGTAGAGATCCAGACGTATCTGCCTGCGTCTCAGGCTGATTCTGTGGATGTTCAGGATGGTCTGGTACCTATCCAACTTGACTCAGGGGACCAGCTGAAAAAGGGGTCCCCTACTCCTCCGCCATCTTAACTCCAAGTGTGAGAAATGATAATTCTTATTACCTTTTTCATCCAACAATGTGGCTTGTCTTTGTAATCTACTTTAGGTAAATGAGTGTTGATGGTGTTAGTGGAATAATGGTCCATGACCAAGAAAATGAAATTAATTATAATATATTTGCCTACACATACATTTAAAAAATTAATGATTTCATAGGTAGGGCTGAAAGAAATCTGAAAATAGTAAATTTTACTAAAGAATATAAAAAACTCTACTGATTTTACTCAACTTTCTTGTTTAACATGTGTCTGTCAAAGAAAATAATAGCATGAAAAGTTTTTCTTTGATATGTTCCTCCAAAATCAATATGAGTAAACAACCAAGTCTTTTTACCTGTTTTCTATTAGAGGCAGGGAGTATGTAACTTGTTATAGCACATATCTGGACACACTGTAGTCCTTACATGTCAATATTATTTCCTATAATTTTCATGCAAACAATATTAGAATATAGTGCTCAGAGTACAGCACGATTTGATGACCATTATCTTTAATAACAACTTAATTTTTTCACACAGATTTTATTTGTTTATATGAGAGAGAGAGCGACAAAGCAGGGGGAGGAGCAGAGAGAGAGGGACAAGCAGATTCTGTGCTGAGCGTGGAGCCCAGTGCGGGACTTGATCTGCTGATCCTGAGATCCTGACCCTGAGCCGAAACCAGGAGTGGGGTGTTTAACCGACGGAGCTACCCAGGTGCCCCAACCAGTTAATTTTTAAAATAAAATCATCTTTTTTGGGACTATGATTCATTTTAACAGCTTGTCGATAGCACAGAAGTCTTTGGAATTTGCATGTACTCTCAGAGATACCTGTCAATCTAGGGTTCTATGCACCTAACTACATAATTTAATAGGCTGAAAGTGATGAATTAGAACTTCCAAGAAAGTTGCCACATCATAATCTAGAAATAGCTAGACGACAGAAGAGTCAGGATTCAACATTAGAGACTGTTCTTCCAAGTGTGAGGAGGAGCATGTGGTCATAAATATGGGGCAGAAAACTCTGGCAGTGTATAGATGGTGACATAATTATGGTAACTAGACTTATCACGGGAGTCATTTTGTAAAATATAAAAGTACTGAATCACTGAGATGTACATCAGAAATTAATAGGTTCCTGTAGATCAATTATACTTCAATAATAATAAAAAAATATCAGAAAATGAACCACAAAATGGTTTGCATTCTATACTGAGTTGAAAGTCTAGATTGTGGCTCTGTGGACATTCTTAACTCCTTGACAAGGAGTGCTCCTGTCCATTTTTGCATATTTCTATACTGTAGATATCATTTTCTGAAGTAATGTACAACTAGTGCCATCAGGCAATCTTTGGCTAAGTGCTTCTCTTGCACCACAAGGGAAGCAACACTAGTAAAGGATAGCACATTGCATTCATTTCAGGATGCCAGCTGTTTTTTCTCTTATACTGTATGTCAATACCTGCCTGATGTTTTGGCATTTTCTTATAATGTCAATAGTCCACGAAACAGCTTTGCTGTGGTTGTCCTCAAAGGAACAAAGTAATGATAGAAATTGTGTAAACTTAGGAGGGTTTGGGATATCTGAATCTTGATGAAATAGAATTGAGTCACTGTGTTAGTTTCCAGATTCTTATCTAGAACTTTAGTGAACAGTTTTCCCATTTGCTCTTATGAGCTGTTCTCTTGGTCATACCACAGACGAAAGGGGTATTTGCAATGGCTAAAGAAACTGCCTATGGGAAGGCAACACTCATCATGACAGTTTTAGTGACATCACTATGTGATCAATAACAAACAGAAGAATGTATAGCGGCCATGGTAACTTTAACAATTAGTGGGTGAGATAATATTTGGGAATGGCTTCATTGATATCAGACATACCATAACCATTTCAATGTGCATGTATCAGTTTTTACTGACTGCATACACTATGAAATCCCAAAATGAGTTGTATGGAGAGTGAAACTCCTGAACTCTGGCATTAAGTGAAGACTTGGGGTTATGTGATGCCAGATGGTATACACACTCCTGTGACAGCTCTTGATTAGTTTATATTGGAAACCACTGCTTTAGACTTCAGCATTTAGAGATGGCTTGGGGCTTTCTTTAGGCAATGATAAACATCAGATTTGATGCATTTAAAGGCTACCATTGTGGCTTCAATTTTAACAGCATATCTGGTGATTTTGTAAATACGTTCTCTAAGAAATCCCCAAAATGATGTTGTTACAACAGATGGTGTGACTCTGCAATGTAAGAATTACTACAGCTGCCAGGAAGGAAATTTATTTTATCAAATTTCAGTCTGATTAGAACTGATACTGATTAAATGTATACTTTTGACAGAGCCACACATCTTGAATTCCTATGTAAAAGATTATTTGGGAAAGAGTAAGTTTGGCATATGTTTCAAAGTTATGAAGAATATTCAGGGTTTTGGGATTCTTCATATTTATTTTATTCTAGATAGGAAGGGAGCCTCAGGTCATAGTTATTCAAAAGCAGAATGACCAACATCAATCTCTTATTGACAGGGTCCAACTCAATTTGAATGATTAAGAGTTAATAATGAATTTACATTCAATGATATTGATCAACTTTATTCTTAACAGTTTTCTTTTCTCATTAGGAAAATAATGCTGTGTTAGACAGGAGAAATAGATCTAAGAGGATAAAGAGTCGTCAAATTGTCCTGTAGCACAGGGAAATCTACTCTGATTTAATCATCCTAAGATTATACAATTTCAGGCAGAATTCAAAGACAAAAGTACAAAGGAGGAAAAATATCTGCCTAAAAACCTCTGACTTTACCTAACGACTACTATTTGGGACTTTAATGATAGATTTTTGGAATCTAGCTACTATATATCCTTGAATTGTGGGTTAAAATGGCTACAAATCCTTTGTCTCTCTTTCCATCGAAAGGTTGACTTGCTTGCCCCTTCTGAGCTGGCTTGTGAGTGCTTTAATTAATAGAATAGGGCAGAATTGATGCTGTGCCAGTTATAGGCCTAGAATTATGAGGACTGGACGTTTCTGCTTCCTTTATCCTGAAATGACACTCTTGAAACATTTCTTACACTCTGGACACCACACTGTGAGAACTCAGAACCCGTGGAGAGCCCATGCGGGTGGTCTGGTTGATAGACCAGGCAGGTAAACTGTTTTCACTGGGCTCCAGCATCAACTGCCAACCACGTGATGAGCCATCTCACATGGCCCAGCCTAACCAAGCCCTCAGGTGACGATAGCCCAACCTCTGTTGCACGGCACAGAAGCAATCACCCAGCTGAGCACAGTAACCCTACAGAAATGTTACAATTGTTATTGCTTTAACCTACTAATCATTGAGCGACTTTATTACACAGCAATAGAGAACCAAAACACTCTTTCGTGCCTGAAAAGAAAGTCCTGATGTTTGTGTCTGCACAAAAGTGCAGGGAGTGAGACCTGAAATTATTTATTCCGAAGATGAGTACCAGGTGACAAAGTCAGCAAGAGCTAAAAACAAGTCCAGTTGACTGGCCGAGGCCCAGCAGAGGAAGCACATGCTATATCAATATAAGAATGGTTTGCATAAAATAAGAGGTGCCTCAAATGGTTGGTGTTTGCACTTACATTTACCTGACATGCTATCTAGAGATAGTTATACTCCAAGCGTCACAGGTGCATATCCAAAGAAAGTTGTCAGTTTTTAATGATGATGTGGGGAAATAAATAATAAGAGTGGATTAACAAGCCATGAATCATCTAGTATCAGAGGTTAAATTTATAATTAATTCTGAACAGAGGTAGATGCAGATTTTGTGAAAGTCAAAAGTTTATGCAATTTTTGGAGCCTTCCAAATTTGTGAATATAGAATTTGGTTGGAAAATGAAAAATTATAAGAATGAAAAAGAGAAATCAAAGCACACTACACATTTTGAAAAGCTGACAAATATCACAACTGTCAAATCCAGGAAACTGAAATATTTATTAACTTATTTATTCACTGTTTGGTATCATCTCAAGTTATTGTATGTTATTGTATGTTATTGTATGTTTATTATATGTAACTTATTATTGAAGTTTGTTGACATGCAGTGTTATATTAGTTATTACTTTCAGGTGTGCAACATAGTTATTTGATGGTTCTATCCACAATGCTCATTATTTTTCACAGTATTTGGCATACTCTGTGACTGCCTCTTCATATGACATTGATGATGAATATTATTTTCAATATTGCAAATAGAAAGGAAATTTATGATGACTTGGTTAATCAAAAAGTGTTTATTATCATTTTCACGATTCATTATTGGTAATCCCAAATCTGCCACTTCTGTAGTTGGTTGCTGTCAGGTTTCTTGTGCAGGGCAAACCCTCAGAGAACTCCAGACCTTCACTCTTCCTTGGAAGGATCTCTGATGCTATCGCTGGTCCAGGTCATTCATGACCTTATTGTCACTGGTAAGTCTCAGCACCATCACCTCCCCATCTTGGGCCACACTTTAGGGAGGAGGTTGCCATAGAGCAAGCAGCATCTAATTCACATTTTTCTCCTTACAGTCAAAGATAGAATGTGGTTGCTCCAAGAGATCTTCAATGGTAGCTTGTTGCTGGGGACTGATCAGAGATAGTTCTAAAAGCTGGCTGACTCTTCATGTTGCCCAGGACCTTAAAGGGTAATCCCCAGGAAGGCAGGAGTGTCTAATACTTCTGGTCCTGGGCTGGGGTCATTGCTTCCTCTTAGTGCTTCAGAAAGAGAATGCACTGGGCCTTGGGAAGGACTTGTGCAAGGGAAGGGCCTGAAGCTTGACCTTTGGTTCCCTGGCAAACCTGCCTCTAGTCCTAAGGGTTAGGTTCAGGTGCCCTTAAATCCTTCCAACCTAAGGTAAAGATAAGTCCTGGTGGCTCTGCAGAACCCATGCCAGCAGTTGGGAGAGTAAAAAAATGTCCACCTGAAGGAAATGAGGGTTAGCGGCTAGAGTGGAAGCCAGTCAGGTCTGATGATGAAGTCACTGCCTTTCTTCTGCTTTAGCCTAAGCAATTTTGGTTGTTGGCAGTTCTCTGGCTGCTCTTTGCCACATCCTTTGAATTTGTTCTGTTTAACACATCTCTCATTCGCTTACAAATTCTGAACCAGTCGAAAAATAAACACAGGAGTCCAAGACAAAAACACCACTTTTATTCTGCCAAATAGTTTGGGAAATCAACCATGGACTTGAGATCAAATTGGATCCTACTTCCTTTTCCATGACTTGATTCATTCCCCCAGTCATAGGCAGAGAAGCCAGAGAACTCAGGTCTCACTCCACCCCTGCACAGGCTACTTATAGTGAGCAATATATGTGGGCTGTGAGAGGCTGAATCCCAAGAGCAGGTGCATTTGGAGTGGGCTTTGATGGCTCTGTGCTCCATGAGCCAGCTTTATCAATGAGAAAAGTGTTCCTTCTCTCTCAGGGAGAAAATGGGGGTTTCACGACAAGATCACAAGATCTCTTTCTAATATTCCTGAAATGGGAAAAAATTTGAATGTGATGACGAGGAGGGAAAGGTCCCTTCTAGAGTAGCAAAGACCATGAAGGGTCCCAATCTACGGATTTTCTGTCTTATCTGCAATGAACCACACACATTACCTGAACTAGTATGTGTGTGCCCTTGTCAGCAAAGGCAGACTATTTCTCTTGATTCTTTGGAGACTGGATGTGACCAAACCCGTATGAGATTTCCCTTATCTGAATTTTAGGAGGGACAGTCCTAGGCCTCTAGAATAGATTTCTTCTTTAATAATGTGGTTGAAATAGAAAAAGGTTTGTGGGTCTCTGCAATACTCCTGCTCCTTCAGGCTTTGTCACAATGGAGCCACTGTATTCACTTGGGCAACCGCTGCTTCCAGGACAGTGCTGGAGGCGTCTGGGGCCTCCTGTTGTCTGCTGTGCTTTCAGACTGAGCCAAGCCTTCATGAAGAGAAGCACGGACTCTAACTGTACAACTAATTTAGGAACCACCAGTAGACTTTTTGCACCAAGATGCTCTGACGTTCACTTCAAAGGCTGTCCAGCTTCCTGGCACCCTCCTTCTCACCCTGTTTCCCCGTTCTGAGGACCCACCCCAACTCTTCTTGGTGTAAGCTTCAATTAATGGCCGAGAAGTGGTAACAAGTGACCAAGTTGATAATCTCACAATTGCACACAACCTCTAACAATAAAAGCATGTACTTTACTTTCAGTTTTAAAAATAAATTTCATATATTTTATCTCATTCCATCTTCATATTCCTGTAAAGGGATTATTATTACCACCAATTTATTGATGATGAAACTATGGTTCTATTTGGCCAAAACTGTTTAAATTGCAAATGATATAACTGTAATTGAAAGAAAACGTTTTATGGTTCCAAAGGCTATGATCTTTTCTCTATACTACCTAGACAGTATGCCTGTGATCTCCAGAATTTTATACATGAAATAGCAATATATGAGAGCAAGAATATTTATTATACCCTTGTTTGTGATAAAAAATAGACGAAAAAGCCAAATGTCTATCAAGAAAGGATTTCAAGATAAATTAAAACACACAACCAGAAAATAAGGTAGGTCTATATGGACCTATTTAGACCTATGCTCTATAAAGTCTATTTTTTAAAAAGTGCCTACCTGTATAAAATGGACAATATTCTGGAAATATTTGCACCTATTTATAGTTGTTACTCTGAGATGCAGAATTCAGGAGGATTCAGTGTGTGTGTGTGTGTGTGTGTGTGTGTGTGCGCATGTGTGTGTGTGTGTGTTTGGAATTTGCTTTTTAGTGTACTTCGAAGTTGTGGTGAAGTGATGGGTGATTTTTATTTTTTAAAATGTTTTATTTTTGAAACCTTTGAAGAGTAGGACACACTCCTCATTGACATATTTTAGTTTGAGAGGAACGTATTTTCATATTAACTAAGGTGAGCGTAGGGAAGAGTGTCTAGATGCCAACACGGAGAAAGAAATTTTCTCAAGCAGCTAGACTGTGTTTAGAACAGTATATCTGTTTTCTCTTCTAAAACCTGAGGGTTTTCTATGACCTTCAGTCTTCTGGAATTATGGAATCTGAGTTACAAGGAACAGGGACTTTGCCCTGCCAGGATTCTTGGCAATTTAATTGGATTCACAACATGACACTTGCATATCACATGATACCCTGTGCCAAACATAACTAAAAAAGAGGCATTCTCAAATATCTTATGATTTCTCAAATTGTAGTAATTTTCTAAGTTCACTACCATTTCTTTAATACATCTCTCTATGCCAAAAATGTTCCAATCATCTTTATAAGGTTGAGAGAATAAAATGTGAAAATCACCTATAGCTTAGTCCAGAAAATTCTTATTTGTTGTTTATAATTTTGAAGTGTTCCCCAACACCCTTCTCTGGGGCCTTTTGCCAAAAATCAGCAATCCTGACTTTACATTCCTGAGAGCGAGAAGCACACATGCTTTGCCTTTCCCACTAGGGCCTTGCTTACCTGTCAGCTCTAACCGGTTCCAGGGTCAAGAATCAGACTTATTCCTTCAAATCTTCTAATTTAAACAGCTGGGCAGTAAATGAACAAAACTATTGTGTTGATGAAAAGTCAATCAAAGCTCAAGTCTTCAGAGCCAGCAAAACAAAGAGGCAATGTTGGTGTTCTTAGTAATTTTTGTCCTGGGGTGTCTGGGTGGCTCAGTCAGTTAAGCATCTGCCTTTGGCTTAGGTCATGGGATCCAGCCCTGCATGGGGCTCCCTGCTCAGTGGGGAGTCTGCCTCTTCCTCTCCCTCTACTCCTTCCCCTGCTCATGCTCTTTCTCAATCTCTCTATAAATAAATAAATAAAATACTAAAAAAAAATTATTTTTGTCACAAATATTAGATGTGTAACTGACTCTCAGTGTCAAAATACAGAATATTTATAATTACACTGTGGATTCTTTCTTATGCTGATAACAAACTGATTACGTTTATAACATTTATTCATCCTTTAAGGTTTAGTATAGTTGCAGGACAGCTAACAGGAAGAGTTTAGTGCCCCTCTTAAAGACTTATAAATGTTATAATTGTTTTCCTTGTATATAATTCTAGTTTAGGACTTTCATATTTTACACCATCTCTCTAAATGTTGTCTTCCCCACTGACTTGTAAATTGTTGTGGTTTTGTTTTGTTTTGTTTTGTTTCCTGGCATGGAACCCAATGCGGGGCTTGAACTCATGACCCTGAGATCAAGACCTAAGCTGAGATCAAGAATCAGACACTTAACCAATTGAGTCACCCAGGCACCCCTTAAAAATGATCTTTTCTAACATTTATCTTTTTATCTCAAGATCTTACCAGAGGGCTCAGAAGTGGTAGATATTCAATGAATATTTTGAAAAATGATCTGTGAATGAATAAACAAATCTTTCCCAATATCTCCTACTTTCTTATATCAAAAAAGCCCTTGGTCTCTTCCCCCATGTGTTCTCTCTAAATAACTGCTCTTATGGTAGTACCATTGATCCCACAGAGTTTAACCACATTGTCTTTAATCTCAGATGTTGTTCTCTATTGTGGTTGCTTTCCTATAAGCCCAAATTGTTTTCTCCTTTATTTTTGAGGTAGAGTTTAGAGAGTATGTCATTCTGGAGATCCCTGGGATTCAAGAGTGCTATTTGCTATTTTGAGCCATTCTACCAGTTATTATAACAGTGGCTATATTATCAATATTAATTGGTTTCTCTGATAAGTTCCTGCTTTGTAATTCAGTGCAGGAAATGGAAATCATAAACCAGTTTTACATTTTTATAAATATCGACAAATAAAATACTGGACAGCTTTATGCTCAACCCCAACATTCATTTGTATCTGCCACCTGGAAAGTAATAACCTTAAATATATACTTTCCACTATTATTCTGCTGCAAATTTGGTATCTTTGGGGCTCATTTCAATTTATTATTCAAATGCAAATTGGAGCTGCCAAATTTTGTATGACTTATAGCTTATGCTGCAAATAATGCTTGCTTTCATTTTATTAAGGTACTGCAGATGTAGTATGTGGGGATTTTGTGTGACAGTGGAATACAAAGCTCTGTCATTCATAGTGAAAAGAGAGATGTGGTTTGATTCTGGCCTCCCTGAAAGGCCAGTGTTCATCACCAATTATCATTACCCAACTTGCCAGGATTACCCCAGCTTTGCTCTGACGTACACACCATCCTCCTGCATTAGCAGAATTGGCTCTGAGCACTCCAGATGGACCACCCATATCTCATGTGCTATTCTGCTGGGAGTGGGCTGAGATGATTTTGTGCAGTAAGTTCTCATACGGAACCATCAATCTGTGATGCGGCTACTCCTTGTCCTATTTCCACTATTCTGCCAGAAATGTGCTTGTTACCTTTGCCATCTCACTTGATGAACAAAAATACCTCATTTGAATAAGATTGGTGTCATGTACAGTAAAATGACAGGAGAGGGGAAGTTAAAAAATCAAAACAAAACTGAGCAGTTTGGGTCTATAGTAGCAAAACCTCCCCTACTATAGCACTTTTTACTTTCTGCAAAATAAACAAACAAAACCTTCAAAACCAAATACATTGAGAGTTGTCACATGTTCCTGGTAGAAATATAGTACTCCAGGTACAGATGATACTTTATCTGCACCTTAGAAATAGAAGTATATTTTAAAGTTGAATAGGTAAAAGTTTTAAAAGTGAAAAATATGGCAAGCTTCCGAATTCCTATAAGAAAAAGACAGAGAGACTTCTCCCAGACCTCCCTGTTAAGATGATTACTCCTTGTTTATAATTGCTCTTCATATGGGGAGTAAATTTCTCTTCCTTCCTCCCTCCCTTCCTCCCTCCTTCCCTTCCTTCCTTCCTTCCTTCCTTCCTTCCTTCCTTCCTTCCTTCCAACAAATACTTTCTGAGCATCTAATATTAGCATATGGTAGCCACTGTGCAACACATGGTCCCTAGCTTCATTTTACTTAGTAGAGATTCCCAGTATAATTTGTCATAACCCTGGAAGAGAACATTTAGGAAAATACTACTTAACCATGGCAAAACTGCTATGTTCATATATGTTAAAAACATATGTGGACAAAGGACATGGATAGACTATACCTCAAATGAATTTGAAATTTGAAACCTTTGAAATAATGTAATCAGTAATAAAAGAGAAAAGTAGAAATTAAAGCAAAATACCCCATTTCACACATATTAAGTTGAAAATATTACACACACACACATATATATATGAATGAATATGAGAGATTATAAAATTATTTTAATTTCTGTTATGGAGTGGCAAAATAAGCAAAATATTTTTAGGAAAAATGATCAAACTTGTGAAGAAAAATTAAGTGCCCTTTGCTGTGATTCCATGCATTGAAATTTATCCCAAGTGAAATCAATCAAAAGAAAAAAATGATTATGTGTATCGAGATGTTGGATGGAGTTTTGCTTATCATACTAAAACATTCTAATGTAGTCCAGATGTCTATTAATGAAGAAAGGTTAAGTCAATTATACTTTAATTAGATGGACTAGTGTACAAATGGAAAATGGTTATGAATATGTTTCTATTTAAAATGTATACATAGACAGTACATAAAAAATAAAAGAATGCGACATCTTGGGATGGCAGGACTGTGTGTTATTTTAAAAAATGCTTTAATTGCAGTTTTAGTGCTTTTATGAGCTATGTAATGGGCTCACTTTTTATAATCACGATCAGTCTTGAATATTCAGGGTTCCTTTTTTCATTTTCTTTAATCAAGGTAAAATTTACATACAGCAAAATTTACCCTTTTATTGTAAAGTTCTGAGAGTTTTGAAGAAAGTAAATAGTCATGAAACCATAACTATGATCCGGCTACAGAGCGAAATATAGAAGAAGTTCCATCCTCCAAAATTCAACTATGCTCCTGATAGTCAACGACTAACTACCCTATCCCCAGCCGTGATCTTTATTCCCTCATAGTTTTGCCTCTGAGAGGGGTGTGATATAAGTGGAATTATAGAATATGTAGTTTTTGACTCTGGCTTATTTCACTCAGCCTACTGCATTTGAGATTTAAAAAGGCTGTTGTGTGTATCAGGAGTTCTTTCTTTCCTATTGCTATATGGCTTCCCGCTGTATAAATGCACCACCATTATTTTATCTGTTCCCCAGTGGAGGGATATTTGTTTGGGTTGGTTCCAGTTACGGACAATTACAAGCAAAGTTGTTATGTAAGCACATGAGCATTTAAGATATCTTCTTTTTTTTTTTGTATTTTAATTGACATTTTAATTGAGGTACTATTAAATTCACACGCACGTGTATGAAATAATACAGAGAGATCTTTTGTTTCCCCTAATGGTAATGTTTTCTTTTTTTTTTTTTTTAAGATTTTATTTATTTGACAGAGATAGACAGCCAGCGAGAGAAGAAACACAAGCAGGGGGGGTGGGAGAGGAAGAAGCAGGCTCATAGTGGAGGAGCCCGATGCGGGGCTGGATCCCAAAACGCCAGGATCACGCCCTGAGCCGAAAGCAGCCGCCTAACGACTGGGCTACCCAGGCGCCCCCCCCAATTTTGTTTTTTTAATTATTTGTTTAGAGAGAGAGTGCGTGAGTGGGGGAGGGGGAGAGAGAATCCTAACAGACTCCTCAGTGAGGGCTGAGCGGGTGGGTGGGGTCTCAATCCTACCGCCCCGATCACTACCCCAGCAGAAATCAAGAGTCTGGAGCTCAACCAACTGAGCCACCCAGGTGCCCCTGTGGCTTGTCTTTTTATTGTTTAACCTTGTCTTTTGAAAAGCTGGTGTTTTCAGTTTCGGTGAAGTGCAAGCTATCAATCTGTTCTTTAATGGATGATTTCTATGATCAATTTATATTTAATTTTTATATAAGGCAAGATGTAAGAATGAAGGTTCTTTATTATTTTGCTTATGGATATCCAACTTTTCCAGCACCATTTGTTGAAAAGACTATCCTTTATCCATTGAATTTCCTTGATGTTTGCTGAAAATCCATTGAACACAGGGTGGACTTTCGAACAATAGGGGTTTGGCTGCTCTAGTCGAGTTATAGGCGGACCCGCGCCCCACCCCCCACCCCCAGCCCTGCAGAAAGCTTCATTGTTTCCAGTTGGCCCGCAGGCTGCGGGAGGACTCTGGGTGGTTCAAGAGCAGCCTAGTAGCTGCAGGGCGAGGTTCATGCCGAAGCCCTGACACGGGGGAATGCCAGAGGGGGGCCCTTAAACGTCACGGGGTTCTGGAGGCTGCTAGTCGGGCTACTTGCCCCGCCCACCCTGGGGGCCGGCCTGCAGAGTTCGCCAGGTGGTCGCCAGGTGGTCGCCACCTTCTTGAGGAGCCTACCTCTTCGTGAAGGAGGTGGTTTCCTGCGAAGTTACAGAGTCAGCGTGCGCAGAGCCCAGGGCACACAGATCCAGAAGCGTCCGCTTCGGGTTCTACGCGCGACCGGGGCAGCTTCCACGGCGTCCGGGGTTTCCCCCTTCTCGGATGGCTTCTGCACGTCCTGGAAAAGGGTGCCGCTGCCGCGCTGCTTTCACGTTTTCCAGAAACACTGGGAGCCCTTGCGCTTCTCCTCGGCCAACTCACAGAAGTGTCCCATACCCTCCAGAGCCACCTCATCGTGGCGGGAATGGACGCGGACCAGAGAAAGGTAAGTCGGATGCCTGCAGATACCTGTGCTCAGGTGGTTGACCGCAGCATCCCCAGAGGGGTAATCCTGAGGCGTCTGGGAGCTCGTGGCTGATGGGTAATAAGGAGCTAAGCAACAAAACAGAAACACTGTTGGTTGGTCCTGGAGGCAGAGAATGGCTGAGACAATGGTTTCTAAGTTTGCAACTGAAAAAGAAGGGACATTCCTCCATCTAACACTGTTTTCTTTTTTTTAAAAATTTTAAATTCAATCAGCCAACATGTAGACCGTCATTAGTTCAGTAATCCATCAGTTGCATATAACACCCATTGCTCACCACATCACGTGCTGTCTTTAATGCCCATCACCCAGTTACCCCATCCCCCCCCAGCAGCCCTCAGTTTCTTTCCCACAGTTAAGAGTCTCTCAAGGTTTGTCTTCCTCTGATTCCTTCCCATTCTGTTTTTCCCTCCCTTCCCCTATGATCCTCTGGGCTGTTTCTTATATTCCTCATATGAGTGAGGCCATATGGTAATTGTCGTTCTCTGCTTGACTTACTTCGCTCAGCATAATACCCTCCAGTTCCATCCATGTGGATGTAAATGGTAAGATTTCATCCTTTCTGATGGCTGAGTAATATTGTCTAACACTGTGGAAGCAAGAGACAGACCTTGGGGGATCCCCAGGTACCCTGTCTATATGAGGATTTTTTATAGTATTGTAAATGTATTTTCTTGTGATTTTCCTAACATTTTTTTCTCCAGCTTTATTGTAAGAATATATTCAGTAATACATACAAAATATGTGCCAGTAGACTGTTTTATGTTATTGGTAAGGTTTCTGGGTCAACAGTAGGCTACTTGTAGTTAAGTTTGGGGGAGTGACAAAGTTATATGTGGATTTTGAATACCTGGGTGGGCACCCCTAACACCCTCACCCCTCCCGGCATTGTACAAGGGTCCGCTGTTTATGTGTAGGTCTATTTCAGTTTCTGAACTGTCCATCCAGTTCCATGGGCCCACAGGTCTAGCCTTTCTCCAGCGTAGAACTATCTTGACTGCTGCTGTATGGCTAGAAATCAGTTACTGTGAACCTCAAACTTTGTTCCGCTTTTTCAGAACTTTTTTGGCCAATTCAGTTTATCTTTCCATAAAAACTTAAGATCATCTTGCCAATTTCTACGAAAAATAAACACAAAAAATAACAAAAAGTAGCAACAACCCTGCTGAGATACTTACTAATGGTATGGTCCAAGCGAACAGCTCCAGGAACAGAGGGTTATTTTTCTGTTCCCCTCCTCCAGCTGCAGGCATTTGCTGCATTAAGCCTAAATACTTGAGTCTTTTTTCTGTGGGAGGAGTAGGCGAGAAGTGTGTGGGGCAGAAATTTGTGCTTTTTCCACAGCTGTTTACCTCCCTAACATTTGCACAGGGGTTTCTCAGACCTCATGTCCCTACCCAACCTTTTTTTTTTTCTTTTTCTTTGTGGAGCTCATGTGAGGTTTTTGAAGAACGCACGAGGAGGTGTGAATGCAGCTTGTGTCTGTGGCTCCCAGGTATTCTATATTCTCATTCCTGCCCACACTTGGCCTTTAGAAATGGATTAAAATTTTTACCTGAATTTGTCCTACTGTCTTCTTTGGCAGCAGGCAGATTCTCCCTGGGGCATGCAAGCACTCCCATCCTTTTCCTTCTTGGAAGCAGCTTTTCTCTTCACATTTCAGGTCAGTTGTTTGCTCAGAAATCTTACGTCTCTGATGGGTTCAAGAAAGTTTTAAATTTGTTGATTGGCATTTGTGGTTGTTTTTGTTGTAACAGTGGAAGCAGTGTCCTTTCCAGGTTTCTGCATTTTAAACAGAAATCACAAGTCTCTAGTTTTTTCTAGGATATGGCAAAATGTTTGAGCAGAATTCCAGCTTTCACTTCAATGTGATTTTTGGATTAACCTGTCTGGCCAAACTGGCAGCTTGGAATCATGAACCAAATCATAGCCACAAACACTTTATCCGTTGCACAGTGGTACTTCAGTTGTTTTGGTCAGTTGTGCATAAATATGTTTTTGAAGTGAAATTCTCTGTAGACCGCGTTAGAGGATGCTACTGCTGACAGTTTAGCATTACAAACTACTATTAATCTCCCACGTGTTAAAAATTTTCCATATATCAACTCTAATTGTCAACATTACTTTCAGGTAGGGGTTATGGTCCTACCTTCTACAGATAAGGAAACTCATTCTAAGGAAGATTAAATTATATCCTCAGGTAACAGAGGCAACAACAGGCAGAATCATAATTTGACTTTAAGTTTAGTTCCAAAAAAGTCCTTGTTTTTCTTTCAGCTTCAAGGTTTGTGTAACCTTAGATTTCACTGTGTGATCGTAGATTTATTGACACTTGGAAGAGCCAGTGGATTTTAATTTTTTTGGATTTAAAACAAAACAAAAACAACAAAATGAAGAAAAATTGCCATTTGGTCTTCCCTAACATAAGGATTGCAAAGGGGGAGGTGATGGTTAGAGTTTTATAATGATCAGGTTTTATCTCAATGCTTAGCAATTTTTTTTCATAATAAAGCTTTATGTATCAGTATACTATTTACCTCTGGCAGCAGTCGGCCTATTTTCCATAGTGGAATTGATTTTAATTCTTAATTTTCAATCTGTTGTAATGTGATATAAGATTTAATGTAGATTTAGCGATTTTACCAGTTTAAACATAAGTAGAGATATGTTTTCAGTGAATAGTCAGAATGAGTTTGCCACGAAGCTAATGAATACTAAGCTCTAGGGACCCTCACTGACTCCCTCCTTGGCCTAAGTTTGTATTTGTAATGTGTTTTTCTTAGAACTTCCCCTGCTTCTGGCCCTACCCTCCCACCAATTGTATAAATTTTAGCTCCACAAAACTGATACCTTCATCCCTGGGCACATTTTTTAATCTTTCATAGTTTTAAGTATTTTTCTACCAGTTTGGCTTAGAAAGGTTTGAGATATAGTCTTCCTGTATTTCTGCTTGTCATGAAGCCTCACAGGAATCAGGCTGCTCTTTAATTAAGAGGAAATAGTATTCTAACAGGCTATCATTTGCAACAACAAAGCACTTCTGAAAAATGACTTTTGGCAAATAAATGCAAAGATATCTTTTAGAAAATTACCTATCTGTGTTCAGTATTGAAAGCTTTGTGTTGCAAAAAATTAAGTAAAACATCAAGAAATGTTCAGGTATATTGCTTTAGAGACAATATAGGAAATGAGGTAAAAAAAAACCATCTGAATATAGAGGAATGAAAAACATAAATGAGTTGAGTAAATGTGAATGCAATAAACTATTTTTAGGCTTTATCTTTGCTGAAGGCTTTTCTTTATGACTGATAATTTTGAGAAAATATGCTGTACAGTTGATCAAAACCCAATATAAAGGTAATTGTTGCATATTACTTTGGGTAATTCTCAAGTGCATTTCTGACAATTTAAAAGACAGTTATGATGTACAAGACTTCAATATACAACCTTGTTTGCAAGTGCAGTTCATTTTTGAATACAAATGAAAATTCTCCTAACTCAGATAAGAATCGCCAACTTAAATTTTATATGCTGAATGAAACTTGTCTGCTTTGGAAGGCAAAATCACTTTACCCACTGTGCATTGTGAATGATGAGTTTTCTCCCCCTGGAAGATATTTGGTTCTATAATTTTAATGATATTGACCATATTTAGTTGATTTTTGTGATTTATTAAACAACTATAGTATTGTATGTATTTGCATTTACAAATCATCATAACATTCATTATACTCTTGAACTTTAGGATGAAAACACAAAAAAGTGAAATAGAGTGTCGATGAAACAAAATTTTCTGAATCAAAAATATATTAGTTAGATTATAGATCTATTGGTGTTAGGTAATGCGAGAAATCACCCTCAGAGGAAGGACGGAGGATTATTCCGATTTGATATTTCACCCAAACACATATGACTTTATTTACAATTGACTTTATTAAAAGAATTCAGTAACAACATTACCTTATACGTCTTTCAAATGACATTGTAAGTTCTAATAACTGATGGGTCCTTCATGATGACTATAAGATGGCAACTTAAGGAAGTGTATTAGTGCATTTCCATTGGTCTGATGGAGGTATGTGTGTGTGGAGGGGGGGGTGTGGTGTGTGTCTCGGTCACTCAGATGAGAATCTTCGTCTTGCTGACTCTTTCAGGACTTGAGTTTCAGTTTTTAGGGAAAAACATGCAGATTTTTTAATTACCTCCCTTAATTAAGTGTACATTTCAATAGAAAAGCTAGTTTAGCATACTTAATTTCACTCTTAATCCTTTTTGTAGATGGTTTACTATTGACGTTATATAAACCTCCAAGTACTTTGGATGATTTCAAAATATGAATATTCCACTGAACAAGCACATAGATTGTTTGTTGGCTTTGTCTTTATCCCTGAAATCGTAGAAGTACTTGTTGGTTCACCCAGCTCAGCTCTCAAGAGCTTCTGGCTAAATAAGCTAATCTCCAGGGTTTTCAATATCTGGTTCTTGGCATTCTCCAAAATGTAGGGTGTACTTTTAGGGAACAAAACGGCATGCAAAATCATAGCTCAATGATATCCCTGAAAAAAAAAAAAAGTGAGGTATGTATATTTTAGGAAGTTATATACTTTATTTGGAGTATTATTTCTTCCTAGTTATTTTGATGGTGTTTCTTTGGGACTATTCTGTCAGGAGAAAAGGGCTGTTCTGTTTGGAATAGGCATGTTTCAAATGTTTACATAAATTAAAAATACATTAAATGAAAACCAAAACTAAAAAAAAAAAAAAAAAAGGTAAGTCTGTTCTACAACAAGATAAAAACATAGTCTATTGTCACAATAAGAAAACCCTTTATGGTATAGCAAAGCTTAAACCCTGAAAAGTGCTAGGTTTGACAAAGTCAGTAGAAGGAAGCGTTTTGTAGGTTGGTATGTGGTGGGCTAACCTTGCGCCCTGCTGGTTTTTCAACTACTAGATGCATGTTGGTCGCACCCTCCCTTACTGTAACATTCCGTCTCCCCACTGAGGCGTTGGCTATTGAACGAGAGGTGATATAAGGGAAAAAAGTGATCAGTGTTGAACATCAAGTCTGTTTCATTGTTCTCAGTGTACTATGCTGAGTTTTCTCTATGGACCTAAGAAATTTTGAATTTCATATGAAAAAGAATTATTTGCACAATAAAATCTCTCTCTCTTTTTTTTCCCCCATCCTTTTGGTAAAGAATTTGGTTAACCTTGGTCCCTGTTCCTAGAAAGTAACCTATAAACCCTTGGAATAAAGAATTTTGCTGAACTGTGTTCCCAGTTCTTGAGGGGTAGCTTCTAAATTCTCGGGATTTCCTAAGTGCTAGGGGTGTCTTTGTTATTCATGGTGTGCTTCTGGGACTACATCTGGTAGTTTATGCTAATGAGATGACTCACGGTGAACCCCTAGATATTTCGTGATAACAAGACGACTCAGGATAGGAACTGGCCATGTAAGAAAGACTAAACGTGATTAGAGAGTTGAGGCTTTGAGTCATGTGCTATCAGCCTGACCTCTGGGGAGTGATAGGGGGCTGGAGATTGAGTTCTGCCAAGTGGCCAGTGATTCAGTCAATTATGTGTACATGATGAAACCCTGATAAAAGCCCTGGACGCTGGGTGTTGGGTGAGCTTTCCTCGTTGGCAGTACTCTGCATATTATCATATATCAGTGTGCTAGGTGGGCAATGCAACTCTGGGGACCATGAAAGCTTCATTTTGAGAGCCCTCTCAGACCTCACACTATGCATCTTTCCCTTTGGCTTGTTCTGATTTCTATCTTTTTGCAATAATAAAACTGTAATAGTAAGTATAGTGCTTTGCTCAGTTCTGTCAGTCTTTCTAGTGAATTATCAAACCTGAGGGGAAAATGAGAACCCTGAATTTTAGCCAGCTGATCAAAAGTGAAGATGGCCTGGGGACTCCCAAACCTGCAGCTGGGGTCTGAAATAAGGGTAGTCTTATGGAGGATTGTGCCCCTGACCTGTGAAATTTGGCCTAATACTGGGTAGCTGGCATCAAAATTCATTGCATGCCCTGAACCTTGACTTAATAATGAAAATGTAAGACCAGAGATGCATTCAGTGATACAGACTTCGGGATAAAGTCGGTGAAACTGAATAAAATACATTTAATTTTTAAAACTATAATTAAAATTATGATATGAATCACACTTTGTTAGCAGGCTTTAAATTAGATATCAAAGGAATGATTTTCGCCTCCACATATTCTCCACCATATATCATTCAGAAACTGCATTTAAGTCATTGGCTAGCTGTTGATTATTGTTATGTCTGAGGGAAAGATGTGTCTTTTTTTTTTTTTTTTTAAGGAAAAACTGGTCAAACTTCATAGAGAATGTATTTGAAATTGAATGACAATTTACAGCTGATGGATGAGGCATATGTCAATAGAGAAGATAAAAAGATATAAAAGGAGCATTTTAGATTTAAGAGGTGGTGATAGTGCAGCATAAATTTAATGCTCGGATTTAAAATTAATAAGCAAATACCGAAGAACCTATTAAATAGCCTTGGGAGTTTAGTAAAGTGAAGGGGAGTGAATCAATGTAATGGCTAGTCCTTACTGCTTAGTAAATAAAGTAGATGTGGAGGTTTTATAAATAGGTCCCTCCATCTGCCTTTTCATCCTTATTAAGGCTGAAACCCTGTGAAGTATCTCTGCAGGTTTAGTAATAGTGGATAATGTAAAACTCAGTGGGCTGGTCATTAGCACATGTAAAATGGACCTATTCTAAAAAGACCTTTATAAATTACTATGGTATAATCACTATCTAGCTCCTAAATCCATCTTCTCAGAGGATGTGAATCGGAAATAATGATGAGTTCCACACAGTGAGGAAGCCTAGTAGATAATGGTGACAGAAAAGAATTGGCTGAGCACATGGAGAAATAACAGAATCTGGGAATATGGTACTGAATTGTTAAGGTGAGAATCTAAAATAATAATTAAAAAATGTTCCCACGAGGCTGTCCTTTGTTTCTTAGGATATAATAATAGTACATTTATATTGGTTTATCAGAACATTTACACTGAAAGACCTTAGTAATTTTCTGGTTTCCAAATAACATTTGTAAGTGTACAAAATTATTATTTTCTCCACCTTGAGTATGACATCACTGCTATTACAAGTGGTTTAGTATATAGATATAATATTTTTATTCCATAATGGCATAGAGCTGCTATTTTTTAACTAGCTAGATAACCCAATTTCAAGTTCTCTAAAAATAAGGTTATTCTGTTTCTCCAGCAGTGGTGGATGGTTGCATCTCTTCTGTGGATTAGTGAATTTGTGTAGATATTTGGAGAGTCTAGAGCCTTGGAGCTGAATAGGTTTTAGCGGGTTTTAGTTCATACAGTCTCATCACCTGTCTTCTCTCCAGGTGGCCGACTGTAGACAGGTAGAGATTCTGGTTGATGATACTTAGTCAATGATGCAGAAAAAACAGCCCCTCCCTTTCTTCTCCCTGGCCTTTAGTATTTCCATGAAAGCACATGATTCTTGGGGTCATTTTGCAACGAAGGGAAATTGTGACATAATCATAGATGACGTAACTCATCCTGAAAGTGCCTACAGTGCACTCTTGTTATATGAGAAGTTTGTTTAGAATGCTTTCCAGCTTTCCAGCTAACATCTTCCTAAGTGATATAACCTTTTGTGCAGTCTAAATATTCTCCATGTTTAAAGTTTTTAATATCACATGGATTCTAGCTCCTGACTGTATTAGGGTTCGCTGGAGAAATAGAACCAGTAAGATATATAGAGAGAAGTATAGAGAAAGATATTTATTATGAGGGATTGGCTTACACCAATTATGGAGGCTGAAGTCCTACCATCTGCAGTCTGCAAGGTGGAGCTCCAGGAAAGCTGGTGGTGTAGTTCCAGTCAAAATTTGGTCCTAAGAATCAGTGGAGCCAGTGGTGTAACTCCTTTTCTGAGTCTGAAGGCCTGAGAAGTAGGAGTGCTGATTTCCACAGGTAGGAGAAGATAGATGTGTAGCTCAAGCAGAAAGCTAATTTGCCCTTCCTCTGCCTTTTTGTTCTCTTCAGAACCTCAGAGGATTAGGTGAAGCCCGGTTGCATTGGTGAGGGGGATCTTCTTTACTTAGTCTACCAATTCAAATGCTCATCTCTTCCAGAAACACCCTTACAGACATACTCAGAAATAATGTCTTACCAGCTATCTGGGCCTCCCTTAGATTAAACCATTGCATTGATTACGCCAGAGTTATACTGGTTATGAGTTTCCCTCATGAAATGCAGTACCTGGAAGTAAAGACTGTACCCTGGACAGGATTTGACCAGTGCTGCTGGAGAGTCTGTTGTTGCCAGTGTTCTGTAAAATCACATTAGCATCCTAGCCAACTCCAATAAACTGTTTTCTCTGATGTGGTTGTGAAGTAAAACATAAACAAACATAAATGGTAACACATCAGGTCTCCATTCAGCATTCTACTGTGAGGCCAGATTTTGTCACTTTATATATTGTTTTAAATAAGCGCATAGTATTTGAGAACATTTTCTCTTCAATAATTCAGACAATACAAGTGTAAGCTGAAGAAAAAAGAAAAGTCCCTTTGATTCCCATTACTCAGACACACATCCTTCTCAAAAAATAACAGCTTATGGTAAAATCTTCCAGGCTTTTTTCAATGCATTTATCTCTATTAAATGTTACATAATGTAGTATGCATTTTTTTTTTTTTTTGCCACTTGCTGTTTTTCACTTCCAATATATATTGACAAATTTTCTATGTTGGTGATTGCAACTGTCCAGACCTAGACATTTTTTAAAAAGATTTTATTTATTTGTGTGTGAGAGAGAGAGAACGCACAAGCAGGGAGAGCAGGCAAAACAGGCAGAGGGAGAAGCAGGCTCCCTGCTGAGGAAGGAGCCTGACGCAGGACTCAATTCCAGGACCCTGGAATCATGACCTGAGCTGAAGGCAGATGCTTAACTGACTGAGCCACCCAGGCGCCCCAAGATCTAGACATTTGTAATTGCTGCATCATATTCCATGACATAAGAATGTTTCATAATAATTTACTTCATTAATTGGCAGATATTCCAATGTTTCTAATTTTTGCTATTACAGTGAAACATTGAGGAACGCTATCCATTTTGTGTTTGCAAATGTATTTTTTTTCAAATAAATAAGAGGAATAATTAGGTCAAATAATTTGTGCTGTTAAACTTTGGATTTATATCAGACATAGTTCAAGTGGGAAACAGAGTTACCACAAGTATTATGAAAATAAGAGATTAATTACAGTGATTACAACCTAGGTGAATGTGGGTTAGAATTTTATTTTATAGCCAGTCAAAATTTGTCCTTCAGGAAGATGAATTCTGTTAGCAGTGTGTCGACATATTATATAATATATATTATGTTATATAATAATACAATATATAGTAATATGAATAATATAATAAAATGTATATAACATATATGAAATATTTTAAGGTATTTGAAAAACAGAACTAGGACTTGATATGTTGGTAAGATTCTGAGGACATATCAGAAATCTCACAATGGGCAGCTATGGCTACAGCGTCGATTTGAACAATAGATTATATAACAATATACGAGGTGGATTGATCCGGGAACAAAGCACAGAGCCTGGAATGCAGTGAGCATAGCCAGGAAGTAACAAGCATTCCAGTTTGGAAGGAGCATTGACCATTTCCAAGGAAACATGGAATACAAAGCTGAAGATGAACAGCCATCACGAAGATGAGGTAGGCTGGCTCTGTTCTCAGGCATAAGTGACAGGGCTGCAGAAAGGGCAGTAGCAGTGGGGATAAAAAGGCTGGAGCCGGTCTGAGATCGAGACGGAGAACCTGTGGTGTTCAGCACGTGGAAGAGGTGCAAGTGTGAAGGAAGAGGCACAGTTTACGACGCCTCTACTCATGCAAATTTGCCGTAGCCGATGGTTGTTAGCCCGTCAGTGAACATCTTAAAACATTTTAAACCATTGCCTTCTGTTTATAAGTCCACAGGCGCTAATAAAATAGTTGAGCAGAAACCAAATGAGAAATAAGGGTTAAGAACTTTATCTGCTGTCCAGACATCTGTACCCTCAGCAAGCTGTCAGAAGAAATGCTGCCTGGAAAGCCAAAGTCACCCAGGGGGCTAATCAGCTTAAGCACATGACAAAAGTCATAGACGATTCCAGAGTGCTGACTGCGTTAACTAACAGTGCTGCCTGCCAAGGAGCTGCACGCCAGTGCCAATGAAAAGAACGGTTCCCTCTGCCGAGCTTTTGGGGTTTTTTTTTTTTTTTTTTTGCCTTTTCAACTATAGTTGGAGAAGATCGTAGTAGAGAGGAACTTGAGAACACTCCATGTGGTGAGATAGCCAAGTTCACCAAGTTTGGCTGGTTCGAGTGCCAAGGAGAGAGAGTTAAAAAGCAGGTCGATGAGTGTTTGGGAATATAATGCCACTTCAAAAATGTTTCCCCAGCCCCTGCTCACTTTTTGTGGTTTGCCTTCTTTTCCATTTCGGGCAGTGTGAGGAATGAATGACTGTTCACAAAGGATTTAAGGATCGCTCTTCTTTCTGACTCCTGATCTCTCTGATGTTCATATTAAAAGCTCACAAAGGTCTTGTGTGGCTGTATTTCACTCTTATCTTTATCAGGTTTTAATGTGAAATTGGTAAAGAGCAAACATGAATTGAAGTGCGCATGAGTCATTCCTGTGGAGCTGTTATTCCCTTGTCTTCTTGTCACTTCGTTCACTGGTGTCACTGGTTAAATTTTGCTTCATTTCCTACACTTCTCAGTTGACAAGAGCAATGATGTCATGACACTGTAATCTTGATTTTTCTGCACATGACATTTTGTGTTGCTGACTTTATTAGTTGCTGTATTTGGGGCACTTCATATTCGAGGTATCTGGGTGGTTCATCTTACATCTCTGTTCGTCTCTGAACTCTCAATTTGTCCTTTTAAAAATTAAAACTGTGGCTTTGAGAGATCTTTCCTTTTTTATTTAAAATTACCTTGAAGTAATTTGTTCATTTTTACATGGGTTTGTAGATCATATTTTTGATTTATAGTTCAAATACCTATTTTCCTCAGTTTGCTGACAGAATATAGCCAAGAATTGCATTATGCTGTGCATTATGGGCTTATGAATGCCATTGACTCATTTGTTCTCTTCTGTTTATTCTGCAGGTGTTCATCTGGTACCTTCTGTGTACCTGGCACTATTCTGGGTACTAGGCATTCAATACCAAACAAAATAGACAAAAAATAGCCCCTTCTCTCAGGATTCTTAGTTTTTGTGGAGAGAGACACATTAAGTAAAATCTCTGTCAGATGGTTGTGGATGCAGTAAGTGCCACGAGGAGTCAGACAGGGGTTGTCATCTTAAACAGGAGGTCAGAGACAGTCTTATTGAGAAAGATATTTCAGCAAAACCCTCAAGGAGTTGGAAGATCAAGTCACATGATCACAAGCTAAGAGCATTTTAGTCCAAGGGAGGAGCAAATTGAGAGGCCCTGAGAAGGGAGAGTATGTTCAAGAGGAGAAGAGTGAGGGGAGCGTAGGTCTGTGGAGTGAAGGAAGGAAGGAAGGAAGGAAGGGGGTATAAGATGAGACCAGAGAGAGTGGCAGAAGGTGGGAGCAGACTGGGGAGAGCTTTGTAAGACATTATGGGCACCTTTTTTTTCTGTTGGCTGAAGGAGAAGATATTGGAAATATGAGCAGAGGTGTGACATGATCTGAGTTATATTTAAAAGGATCATTTTAGCTGCTGAATCGACAATAGCTATAGCTTTGCAAGGGTGAAAGCAGGGAGAGCTCTAAGATCTGATCTCTTCTGAGTTCATGGAATTAGTCTGGCTCTAATATTTTTGGAAATGTCATGAAATTTGAATGTATATTTTATTCAAAAGAAAGTATAGCTGAGCGACTTAGGACTTGGAATTAGAAATTCGTGATTGAATCATAATTCCATAGAAATGCTGTGTTTTTGACCTTGGGCAGGTGGTCTGATTTCTCTCAGTCTGAATTCCTCCAATAACATTTCCTTTTAAGCATACGTTTTGGAGATTGAATGAGATAACATGTGTAAAGTTCTTTGCATAGTACCTGCAAATAATCACACATTAAATGTTGGTTATTATTATTGCTAGTTACTTTTATTACCGTGTTTTTGTATTATCATTTATGAAAGAATATTACCTAGGGATTGTGAACGTGATATTACATCCTTGCTGATTAAGAGGAAATCATGGGCCTCAGTTTCAGTCAGTTCTGTAAATAGTGCACTTTTCTCCTGAAGAGTATTGAAGTACACAAAGGAGTCTCCTCGCCTGTAAGTTTCAGGAGCAGGATAGGTTCTTATCTGTCAGGGCGGCTATTTACCATTCTTAAAGCTCTGATTCTGCTTGAAAACAGAGGAATGTAGCCGATTAGCCCTACAAAGCCATTTTACCTTCTCTCTGAGAGAGTGGATAATAACTTGAGTCAGGTGCCACAGAATGTCAATCTCACTCATTAAGCACTCTGCGCCTCGCCACAATGGGCATGCATGAGTAAAAATGCACGTTTGCACAGAAAATATTTTTGTATGTATTAACACAGCTAGCATAGGACAAATTAGGATTCCTGCCAAGCTGATAACGTTTCAGAGGAACAAGGTTTAGATTCAAATACTATGTTTTCTAAGCAAGATGAAGGGGAGAACGTCTTTCTGAATAATAGAGACAAAATTTTTAAAATCTGGAGCTGTAAAGAAAATTAGGCAGCAGTATTTTGTTATTCCAATTTGTGGATTTAGAGAAGGTGTAGAGAACGCATCCCCGACAGGCAAAGGAAGAAGTTGGTGGTGTTTAGACCTCGCACATGTTACTAGCCCACATACTTACGTTCAGAAGTAAGCTACTAGTGAGACGCAGGCCTTTTTTTTTTTTTTTTTAAGGATTATTTTCTACATGGATTGACCTAATAATATGTGTTGCCATTTTCAAATTTAGTAAAAGGTATACTCTGTTGTTTGAACTTGACGTGGAATTTGTAAAATATCTAAGTTGCAAAATTCTCTACATTTTATGGATAAAGTGTTTTCCAAATTGATCACATGTTTTACTATGAGAATAATAGGCCCTCTCCTCATAACAGGTTCGCCATCTGGAAGAGGGACAGATACAAATAAAATTGCACTTCAGAGTGCCGAGTGCTAAAACAGAGGCGAGAGCCAAGGACTTTGGGACCATCCAGAAGATAGATCAAGTAACTGGGCAAGCAGAAACAGAATTACAAAATACTCTGTGCAGTTCTGTGAGTTTGCATTTCATTCTTTAGTCAGGCAGAGCCAAAAGAAGAGAGAAAGGTAACAAAAATGTCATTTGCCTTTTTTTTTTTTTTTAAATATTTAGGATAACCAGGGTGGCAGTATGGGGGATGGGATGAGTTCTAAGGGACACATTATTACAGGAAAATGTAAGAAAAAAGAGCACAAGTTTTGAGGTTAAATGCCCTGGTTGTGAATTAAATCTTGATATAGCTTGCTTTATTATCTTGAAAAAAAAGTACCTAACCTCTCTGAGTCTATTCTTTTGGCTGTATTTGGGAAATGCCTTGCCTAGTTTAAAGATTCTTGCTGTAAGGAGCAAATTAAGCACGTGTTATCTTTGTCAGGATATCAAAATCCCCTGAAATCGAGCACCGGTGAGTGGAGGCTCTGCTCCATTGTCATTGCAGGAACACACGGACATTGGCTCTTTTGTCTTCTGGTAGGTGTAGCAGGCAGCTTCTAAGACGGCCTCCTAGGATACCTGTTTTCTCATGTTCATTGTGTAATCCACTCCCCTTGATTAACTTGCCTCTGACCAGTAGACTGTAACCATGTGGAAGGCATGCCACTCTTATTATTGGATTATAAAATATTGTGGCTTCTGTCTTGCTAACAGACTTCCTTTCTTACTGCATTTGATGAAGCAGGCTGCCTTGTGGAGAGATCCACATGGCAAAGGGGGCCCGAGGGTGGCCTGCAGCCAGTGACCAGCAAGGAACCGAAGCCTCCTTTCAACAACCCTTAAGGAGCTGAGCCTTGCCAACGACCACATAAGTGGGATGTAGCAGCAGATCTCACCATTTGAACTCTAAGATGAGGTCCTTGTCCCATTTAACATCTTTATTGCAGCCTTGTGAAAAATCCTGAAGCAGAAGACTTAGCTTCAGGGGGATTCCTGACCCACAGAGTCAGGGAGATAGAAAAATGTGTGTTGTTTAATGCTGCAAAATTTAGGGACTATTGGTTATGCAGCACTAGATAACTAATACAGCAAAGGAAGAGATTACTGAATGTTGTGTTCTAGAACATGACAAAGGTCATGTCTCCTTAGAACCCTTTTCCAGAACTAGTCACAAAGACCTACCTAACTGCAAGAGGGTTAGGCAATGTTGCGAGAGCCCATTGAACATCTGGTATAAAATGCTCTGTCCTTCACAGAAGACAGGAAAGCCCCACACGCACTGAATTTTTAATGGTGTATTCTGGCACCAATCTAAAGTCCATATGTAGTCACTTACATAGGAATTTGATACAAGTCCTAGCCAATGATCTTTTATATCTTCTATTTTCAGCAAAATCATAAAGCTTATCCATTGTAACAATTGCCATTGTCTACATATGAAATTTAAAGTATTTTGTGCCTATTAAAAAACCATCATTTAAATTTTATTCTCTCATAACACTACTTTGAATAACATAGTATTATTTTCACCCATTTTGTAGATGTTGAACAAACCTGGAGGGGTTAAAGATTCTGCTCAGATCACAGAGCCAGAACTGGGTCTTAAACTTAGACCCCCCTCCTCAAAATATTATACTCTCTTCCTTATGGAGGATACATTTGCTGGTCATTTTTTGTAACTGGTAGATTCGACAATGAGGTCTTCATTGGTAAGCAAACAGGGTGTATGCTTACCAAAGAAAGCCATGCTGCAGAATATTAAAACTGCTAACTTGGATGTCTGATATGACAGATGCTCTAAAATGATGGCTATTATGACAGCAATCTTTAGTCAAATGTGCAGTTTTAACAGTGGCAAGGCTGCAGTAATCCATGCTTTAAAAATAGAATTAGTAAAACAGTATCTATATATTGTTATAGATTTATACATATGATCTATACATATACAAAGATCATTGGTTAGTGGTACACTGTTCATAAGGAGAAATCTTGGACTTTATTGCTGGACCAGACTCTATCTTGCTGTGAGACCTTTGGCTCCACACTTGATTGACTTGTACCTCAGTCAATCCAGATGGGAAAATGGGGAAAAAGCCAAAACTCACTAAAAACCAGATGCTGCATCTGAGCTGTGATTTCCTAAGTAAATGAATTACAAAATATTGTTGAGGAGAGTATGCTTTTGAAATATCCTCGCAAGACTCAGTCTTGTCCTATGTTAGAAAGAATTAAAATTTAAATAAAAATATACATATGTAAGTGAGATTGTGAATTCCACACGGCAATACTTTGAACATAATGGCAATTGTAACTTGTAGAAATGAAATGACTTTTTTCTGAGTTCTTTAGACAACATTTACTGTTTTGGGGAGGGGTAAGTTTGTACTGTTAGAAATTGCCTTCATGGAGGTATTCAGCACATGTTCACATGTAGAAAAAAATGCAAGGCACTTAAAATGAGTTATATGCTATAAATCATTAAGAAATATATTTCCTAACAAGGGGAAAAAAATAAAAATCAAAGAAAGAAAGAAACCTATTATTTTCGCCAATACTTTTTTTTTAATGGATTTTAGTCACCTTTATTTATTTATTTATTTTTTAGTTTTTGATGCAATGTTCCATGATTCATTAGTTGCGTATAACACCCAGCGCACCATGCAATATGTGTCCCCCTTAGTACCCATCACCAGCCTATCCCATTCCCACACCCCCCTCCCCTCTGAAGCCCTCAGTTTGTTTCCCGGAGTCCATAGTGTCTCATGGTTCATTCCCCCTTCTGTTTACCCCCTCTTCATTCTTCCCTTCCTTCTCTTACCAATCTTCCTGCTATTTCTTTTGTTCCATAAATGAGTGAAACCATATGATAATTTTTTTTCTCTGCTTGACTTATTTCACTTAGCATAATCTCCTCCAGTCACGTCCATGTTGCTGCAAATGTTGGGTAATCGTTCTTTCTGATGGCTGAGTAATATTCCATTGTATATATGGACCACATCTTCTTAATCTACTCATCTGTTGAAGGGCATCTCGGCTCCTTCCACAATTTAGCTATTGCGGACAATGCTGCTATGAATATTGGGGTGCATATGGCCCTTCTCTTCACTACGTCTGTATCTTTGGGGTAAATACCCAGTAGTGCAATTGCTGGGTCATAGGGTGGCTCTATTTTTAACTTTTTGAGGGACCTCCACACTGTTATCCAAAGTGGCTGTACCAGCTTGCATTCCCACCAACAGTATAAGAGGGATCCCCTTTTCCACATCCTCTCCAACATTTGTTGTTTCTTGCCTTGTCAATTTTTGCCATTCTGACTGGTGGAATGTGGTTTTGATTTGAATTTCCCTGATGGCTAATGATTTTGAACATTTTTTCATGTGTCTGTTAGCCATTTGTATGTCTTCATTGGAAAAGTGTCTGTTCATATCTTCTGCCCATTTTATGATTTGTTTATTTGTTTCTCGTGTATTGAGTTTGAGAAGTTCTTTGTAGATCTTTGATACCAGTCTTTTATCTGTAGCATCATTTGCAAATATATTCTCCCATTCCGTGGGCTGCCTCTTAGCTTTTTTGACTGTTTCCTTGGCTGTGCAGAAGTTTTTTATCTTGATGAAGTCCCACAAGTTCATTTTATCTTTTGTTTCTCTTGCCTTTGGAGATGTTTCATGAAAAAAGTTGCTGTGGCTGATGTCAAAGAGGTTGCAGACTATGTTCTCCTCTGGGATTTTGATGGATTCCTGTCTCACATTGAAGTCTTTCATCCATTTAGAGTTTATCTTTGTGTATGGTGTGAGAGAGTGGTCAAGTTTCATTCATTTGCATAGAGCTTTCCAGTTTTCCTAGCACCATTTATTGAAGAGACTGTCTTTTTTCCACTGGATGTTTTTCCCTGCTTTGTCAAAGATTAGTTGCCCAAAGAGCCGAGGGTCCATTTCTGGGTTCTCTATTCTGTTCCATTGGTCTGTGTGTCTGTTTTTGTGCCAGTACCATGCTGTCTTTGTGATCACAGCTTTGTAGTACAACTTGAAATCTGGCAACGTGATGCCCCAGCTTTGTTTTTCCTTTTCAACACTTCCTTGGCGATTCGGGGCCTTTTCTGGTTCCACACAAATTTAAGGGCTGTTTATTCCAGTTCTTTGAAAAATGTCATTGGTATTTTGATCGGGATAGTATTGAAAGTGTAGATTGCTTTGGGTAGCATGGACATTTTAACTGTTAATTCTTCTGATCCATGAGAATGGAATATTTTTCCATCTTTTTGTGTCTTCTTCAATGTCTTTCAAGAGTGATTTGTAGTTTCTAGAATATAGATCCTTTACGTCTCTGGTTAAGTTAATTCCAAGATAACGTATGATTTTTGGTGCTATTGTAAATGGAATGGATTCCCTAATTTCTCTGTCTTCAGTCTCATTATTCGTGTATAGAAATGCAACTGATTTCTGAGCATTGATTTTGTTTCCCACCACATTACTGAATTGCTCTATAAATTCTAGTAACGTGGTTGTGGAGTCTTTTGGGTTTTCCATATAGAGTATCATGTCATCTGTGAAGAGAGACAGTTTGACTTCTTCTTTGCCGATTTGGATACCTTTGATCCCTTTTTGTCGTCTGATCGCTGTTGCAAGGACTTCTAGTACTATGAAGAATAATAATTCCTCCAATACAACTTTAAGAGAAGTTTGTACTTACATACCACATAGAGGACAAACAACGTTCCAGTGTAAAAAAGTCATCAACACATGACATTAAAATCCAGCTCTGATCTTTCTCATACCTGCACTGGGAATGCTGTAATGTGTAGCAAATGGAATTAGAGAAAAATCGGTGATGGCATTAGAAATTTGAATCACATGTTTTCCAGGCCCAGGGGAGTGCTGACACTGAAATTCCAGGTTGGGCAAAATAGTGATAGCACCTACAGTTTGATTTACATAATTCCAGCCAGAAATTCTCTGAGGGGAGAAAAAGTGGGAGAGAATTTTGTCCTCTATTGGCTGAGAGTTCCAGAGTAAGCTGATATGGGAATGAGAAGCTGGTGGTGGCTCAAAAATATTTCAAGAATTTCTGAGAGACCCAAATGTGCTAGTTTATATAACGTGATACAGAAATTCCTAAATCACCAAAACACAGTTTTTGTTGATTTCCATTCTCTTTTCATGGGAAGAACCATTCTGATTCAAGCCACAGTTATTCTCCTTGTATGTACTCTGGCCTACATCCGATTTATACAGATAACTTGAATTTTGAAAATGCAAATCTGTGTTATTCCCCTGTTTTCCATGGGGTAGAATGAACCCCATTATCATTGTTTACAAAGCCCTGAATGGTCTCCTCTTGCCTTCTTCTCTGTCTCATCTCTGACTAGACTGTTTCTGCCTCTTTCTCTTCCCTTTCCACCCACCTGGACTTCTCAGTCTTTCATAATTTCCCTTGGCATTCTTTCTTCCACTGGAAACATTTCATTTTCTGCTCTCTCGTAACACAGGATGAAGTCTTCTTCTGGTCTTCTTGAGAAAGTCAAATCTTCTTTCTCAAAATCTCTCAGTTTAGCACTTGGAAATACTTGCCATGGTTGTGAACTGAAATTTATTTGTATGAGTACTCAATTTAATTAATATCTTTAATCCTCCTCTAGATTCTAAGCTCTGTGATAGTTGTGTCTCCACTGCCTACTCAATGTTACTCAAATATTGGTTGAAAAATAAATGAATAAATGAATAGAACCATGTGTAAATGGTATGTTTGAATAAAATGCAAGTGGGACCATCGAACAGTAATTATACAAGTGATTCCATAAACATATAATTTGGGAAGAACCTTTTTAAAAATAATTCTATTTTTCAGTGGATGTAGCTAGCCCAGAAGAGGAAGCTAAATGGTTTGCTTATGAGCTGAAATCTATAGGTAGTGTTAGGGCACATTGACTGCTTTAGAAAAAAACCCTCTCTCTTTCCAAATGCTTTGTGTAGGTGTAATGACATGATTACAGCCCATTTTCATATTCTCTCCAGACTGTGTCATGTAGTGAAAAAAGAAAATGCTTCATGTTTGGCATTCTGTTTTATGGGAGTTATATTGCTGATTGTATCTAAAACATACATGACAATTCAGATACAACCTGTGTAATACATATAAAATACCTTCTCTCACTGGAGGATGTAGTTTGTTGCTTGAGTAAGTTCACACCTCCTTTCTTAAGGCAAATGGAATGTGGTGTCCCTTGTAACAGAGGCCAAATGGCATTGATTTCCTTCCTATCCCTTGCTTTACATCACAAAGCAAAAATGTCACCAGTGGTAACCAGTGACTGGATCTCTTTGGAGAGAGAACAGTTATTTGGAGGAATCCTTTACCTTGGCTTGTGTGCATGTAAGCCCTTTGGTCAACCTAGTCTGAAGCATGCGTAGATGCTTAAATTTACTAAGTAATTAGTCCTAAATAATGATTTTTCAATCCTTTTAAGAAGGAATATATTTCTTGGGAAGTCTCCTGGGGTCCTGACAGTCATGGTAAATTCTGTTTTATTTTTCAGAGGATGCATTTCCTTTCTTCTTCTAGAATTTCTCTTTCTAGTGGTCCTAACGATAGAACACAATAGCTGAGTGTGCTGCCCCAGGAAATCTTCCTCATTAATAAGTTTGTACCTGTGACCTTCTGCTTTACACAAGACAGTCACACAAGTGGGTTCCAAACAAATCCCTAGGTCTGGGAGTTGTTCCTTCCCTGTTAGATACTGTGTGTATCTCACCACAGTCAATGGTGGAGAGGAGCATGGGGTAGGAGTAAGGCCACTGAATTGACCATCAGAAAACCTAGGTTCCATTTTTGGCTATGAGAAGTGCACTCAGATAAAGTACTTCTTACAGTTTCTGACAAAAAGTAAGAAATGAATTATTATTAGCTAATATAAGTATCACTTTATTTGCCTGTTCAATGACCAGTTTTACTTCATGACTAAAATGTTCTTAAGTCTTGCCAATAAATCAAGGCACCTGTGGGGGATAAGGGAATGGTGCTGAGTACTACTAACTAGAGAACTTGTAGACTACTATCTACAAGTAGTAAATAGGCGAAATATTCTTCAGTCAGTTCAAGGTGATTTTGAAAACCAGTAACCAAATGAATGAAAGAGAATTATCTTGCTCATAGACAAATTAAATTAGCTGACAAAATGTAACCTGGTATACAGCTAAATGTTAGAATCAGAGTGATATAAAAAAATTAGTAACTACATATGCACCATTGCCAATTCCATGCAGCCAGCATGGCTTTGATCATTCTGTCATTTTTGCAGCCATTCTGCTGGGCATTTGTACCCTTCATGGAACGTTCTTCATCTTTGGTGTTCCAACACCCTGGTCCTCTTTAAGTTCCTCAAAGGCATATTGTTCCTTTGGTGCTTTTCCACATACTAATCTCCCCTGCCAGGAAAATCTCTCTCCTACTCACCATTGTTCTCCCTACCTCATTAAATCCTGCTCACCTTTCAGATCTCCACAAAAATGTCCCTTTCCCTAGAGAGCCTTTTCATAGCACCTCAGACAAGATTGGATTTCCTTACCTTGGGCTTATGGCTCCTTATAATTTTCCTTCATGCTAATTCTCTTTTTTTAAAAGTATATACCAGATGATCATTTTATCACCGTCTGTTTATTGCACTCTCCCGTGTAAGACAGAAAGTTCCATTAAGGCAAGGACCCTGTCTGTCTTGCTCACCTCAGTATCCAGATATGCCTACCGCATGGGGCCCAGCAGATAATTGGCACTGAATACATATTTGTTGAAGAACTCCATGAATGAATTCCAGAATGCAAACTAATTATGGCATCTGAATACCTTAAGATGCTAGTGTTCTGTATGGCTGTGCACCGTCACTTGGTACTTGGGTTTTTTGACCCTTCAACTAAGGAGTAACTGAGTGAAGTCAGAGGCTATAACCATCCCACAAACCAAATGCGAATTCTTTAGATCAACAGTGGCTTTCTACACAATGTCTATTGTGGTAAATTGGAATTGCTTTTGTGATTTTTCCAAACTCTTCTCTCTCTTAGGCCTAGAATATCTGTGAAATAACAGTAAAATGGATTTTTGGGATCACAGCTGTAGGTCTGATAGAGCGGTTTGTTGACTTTGCCAGATAAGCCAACAACGTACAGGGGCAGAGATGAGAGGACAGCTCAGCTTCCCCGGTGCTCAAATCGCTGATGTACGCAACCCCCAGCAGAGAGAATACTGCTTGGCAGAGTGCTACCCCTGTGGCCTGAGCCAGTGTTGGAGTAGAGCCCAGAAAGCAGGGCCTCACTCCAGAGAAATGCAAGAGAAGGCAGTTCAGAGAGGCGTCCCCCAGGAACCCCCCAAAGTAGCAAAAATCCAAGCATGAGGCAAGGATACAGGGTCAATCTATAAATGAGAATTGGACTAAAAGGTTTGAGAGAATAATTGACCACCTGGGGTAGCAGAAGAACTAGAAGGGAAGAAATAAGGGAATAGGGGTCTAAATACAGTCAGTGGGAAGAGTTGGGCATGGTTAGGTTTTGGAAGGGTTTAAAATTTTTGATTTTGTTTGTTTCCTGGGATTATCCAAGGTCTTGACCTGCCGCATATCTGTGCCAAGCTCAGGCTCCAAGGATCTCAGCCATGTGCTAGAGCCCGTTTTGTGAGTTATGTCAGATAGCCATTGAAAAAAGAGAACTTTGGGGCACTGGGTGGCTCAGCTGGTTAAGCATCTGCCTTTGGTTCAGGTCATGATCCCAGGGTCCTGGGATCGAGTTCCATATTGGACTCCTTGCTCAGCAGGGAGTCTGCTTCTCCCCCTGCTTGCCCCTCCCCCTGCTTGTACTCTTTCTCTCTCTCTCTCTGTGATAGATGAATAAATAAAATCTTTAAAAAAAAAAAAGAGGTTCAAGAACATAGATAATTCCTAATTTCTCTTTTCATGATTTAACAGCTCCCCTCTCATAGGTATAAACCCAACATAGAATCTCAGATTGGATTTATTATATAGGATCTGTGAAAAAGAAATGGTATAAATTCATAGTGAACAGGTTTTAAATTTTGTAGTGAAAGTGAAATAGATCAATTATCATAAAGTTAGACTCTCAGTCACTTTTGTGACATTAATGTTCCTTTAAAAAATTTTTTTTAAAAGATTTTATTCATTTATTTGACAGAGAGAGACAGCGAGAGAGGGAACACAAGCAAGGGGAGTGTGAGAGGGAGAAGCAGGCTTCCCGCTGAGCAGGGAGCCTGGTGTGGGGCTTGATCCCAGGACCCTGGGATCATGACCTGAGCCAAAGGCAGACGCTTAATGGCTGAGCCACCCAGGCGCCCCTAAAAAACTCTTAATATACTTTTGTGTATACTGTAATATAATGGACCCCTCCTGTATCTATCCCTGACTTCAACACTCATCAGTATTCCATCATTCTGACTTCATCTGGTATTTTTATTAGCATTTTCTTTGGGATTGCATTGGGATCTTTATTATGACCAGTGCTAAAGGTGAGTGGAGAGGCCATGTGAACAGGGGACTTCTTTCTATATCGTGCAGAATACTCCAGAGGGTTTACTGGAACGAGGACATTGTGTCTTAGATGAAGGCAGGATTAAGGGATTTTCTTCAAAAGAAAGAGCCTCTGACATATTTAATCATGTAGTTTTGAAATGTGTGGTGCCAGAGGCAGAAAAGCAAGAGTGTTGCTTTTGGTGAGATAATATTCTCCCTAATAAATACCAATTCTGTGTGTTTAAAATAATAAAACAATATGAATCATACCTGTTTCTAAGAATTAAATCTGTTTCTGCAAAGCCAAACACAAAACACAAAACACAAAAATAATGCTTTCTTGGTGGAGGAAAATTGCGTCTATCTCTCTAGCTATCTAATCTATCCATGTGTATACAGATTGCCCTGAGTCCTATAGGATATTACCATTCCAGGGAACCATTTCCATGTTTTCAAACATCTCATTTCTACTTTCCTTTGTACCTTTGCCAGTGAACACAGAGCCTGGTACATAGCAGGTGTTTTGTTAAGTGTCAGTTGAATTAATTTAGTTTGTTTTCTTGAACTGAAATTTTTTCCTCTCTCAGCTGACTTCCTCCACACTTGCCAGCCTCCTCTCACTACCCTGTAAATCCCGAAGGAACATCGCATGCAGTTACATTCCCTCCTATACAGAACAGGGCGATGATGACAACAACAGTGTCCTCATCTCCTCCCCCTTGATTGGATTTGTAAGGGAAATACAGTCAATGAGAAAGTATTGATGACACAGATCCTTTGAAAAATTCCTTTCCACGTACAAAAGTCTTTGCTATACTGCTTTGCATAACTTAACTACCTCTTAGAAGTCACACTGAGATCTGTCCTCGTGGGACGTATTGTCAGGAAGGGAGCTGTTTCAATGGGTTCTACTCAAAGTGACATTTTTCTCTTGAACATCTCTGTTGTGGTAGTGATCCTGACAAAAAGGGTGATTTTTATTCTTATTCTTTTTAATGAGGTGCAGGTGGAATAACTTATGGACAGAGAACCTAGGAATTAAGGTCATTTTCCTCTCAGATCAATCTTTGTAGTCAGAGGAGATAGATATAAGGTGGATTAGCAATAAAAGTCTCATTTATAATTTATTTGATCTAGAGATTGGTGCTTCTATTGTTCTTCCTTCCCACCACCCTTTAAGCACAAAGGCTTACTTGTTCAAATTATTTTAAAATGGATAGGAATTTTTTTTTAAAATCTATAGTAATTTGTAGTAATAGATTGCAAAATGTATGATGAAGCATTTTAAAAAGAAGCTGCAAAGATTAAGTGATTATTCTTGACTACAAATGCTGATCGTCTAAAAATTCAAGTATTACTGATTTTCATGAAGGAAATAATTACTTCTTTTTGGAATTATGACTAACTTTGCTTGAAAAATCGCTATTAGCTAGGTTGTCAGGAGGCACAAGTTATAAGCTTCTGTAAATTAGGCCCTCTGAGATTTTTAGAGTACTTATTTAAAAAGTCCGTGTTGGAAACATTAAAGTTATTTCTTAAAGTTGGGAGTTTAAGTGTACTTTATGTTAAAGTATTAAAACAAAAACAAAAACAAGCAAGAGAGCTCTTTCCTTTCCATTTTTCTTCATTCCTTTCTGTAGATGTCACTGTAGCATAGGAAAAAGAAAGGGGACTTCTTTTCTTCTGAAAATATAGGACTTCTACATGCAAATGAAAAAAAGCAGTGATTTGATTTATTGTGCCAGGGTTGTCATATCAACAATAAGGTTTCCAAGCAACTAGCAGAATAAATTATTTTATAGATTTATTTGCTTAGCCTCATAAAATGGACCAAATGGAAGACACTTTTTTCACCGTGATTATGTGGTAATTAAAAAAAGTCATTACACAGAAATTATGCATTAAATTCACATTACTAAGAAGAGTTCAAAATGAATCATGTGAATGTAATCAATGCCAAAAGACTTAATGAAGATTTGCTGCTTACAAGGAAGTATTGTTGTTTCACGTTTATATATTTTCAATAATTTGGTTTCCAGGGTCTCTACCATGATTTGTGTAAAGTTGTTCCAAATTTACTCTTCAAAGAGGCTGACACATGCATCCCTCACTATGTCCCCTTTAAACACCCTACAGAATGACCTCATCGAAACCTGGTGCTCATTCTATTAGACAGAATTCATACACATCCTTAGAATTTTCTGCATATGCAGATGGCCTGTGCCGCTGGTTCTTAAAAAGACTTCCAAAAAGTTACTCAACATATTAAAAAATGAAGAATTGATTTTTTATACAGTTGCCCTGGGGTTGTTAGAGACTTGTTAGACATTCACAGTCCATATTCCCCAAACATCTTTGTGTAGTTTAAACATTTTCTTTGCTATTTTTGAGTTGCTTATGTCTCTACTTGGGAAAAGCCTGACCTGAAAACAGAGCTAGTATTCCCCTCCCTCCACCCGCCCTGTTCTCTTTTATTGGAACTTTCTCCAGGACTTTTGATTTGCTGAAATTGTTGATGGTGTGAAAAAATAAAATGATATGCCAAACTCCTTAGCGTAGTCGAGGGAAGCAGAAATCTGCCACGCAGTCCCAGGACAAGGTATTTTGTGTCCATCTACCACAGACATATTTGTTGATGGAGAAAATCATTACTGCCTATAGAAAGTATCTGCTTTTTCTTTGCTTTGCCAAGGATGCTTTTTTCCCTCTCATTTTCTTTGGTTTCTCCTGGAAATATTATTTCTTTCAAAAAACTCATAGGCTGGGCATAGCCAAAGAATCAAGAAAAGAGCACTTGTATTGAAAAATTACTAAGCACACCACAGCATTCAACTGGATTTTCCAATTTGAAACATTTGACAAAAATATAGCTATAATTTTCCGGGCTATATGTGATGGGACATTTTCTCTGACCAATTCAGATGCATCTGCTCCATTATTACTAACATCTTTTATACCCTTATAGACAGTTCAGAGAGTCAGCAAGTGGAAGGGAAATATTTCTCCCTTCAAATGACATTGTCCTAATATTATTTTGCTTGCAACACAGTTGCCAAGTAGTGCTGTTTCTGCATCTTAGTCCAACTTGAGACCATGGGTCTCAAGTTCTTATTTTTACTTTGTTTTATTCAAGTCACTGTTGCCTCAGAAGAAAGAAAAATCAATTTTGAGATTCATGACAATCCTACATTAAACCCAGGCATTACAATAAACACCCTTCCTGTACTGACCTTGTTTTCTTGTTACCTATCGATGCTCTAATTCATTGCTTCTATATCTTATTTTCAGTAGCATGCTCTTAGGCAAATTTTCCCTATTATCTTTCTGGAGAAGTCAATCTATTTTCTCATCTTCTCCTGTCACAGAAAACAAATGGGCAAATTTTCGAAAACCTTATTCGGTCTAGTCCTTTTTTGTTGTTGTTTACCATCTTTATATAAAAAATTTGTAAAACTATGTCTTTGATTTCTGAATTGAACTTACAAGTGGTCACCTGTGCTTTCCCATAAATAGACAACCTGGGTCTATAATTACTTCTGAGAAATGAGTAGAAGACTTGAAAATACAGAAGAGTCTCCTTTTTTTTTTTTTTTTTTCTTTTTCAGTATGATTTCCTTTTGGCCTTGGTGAAACCATCTTGATCCAATGCTTGTCAAACTTGAATACATATACCAGTCCCCTGGGGATCTTGTTACAAGGTATATTCTGATTTGGAAGTTCTCAGGAAGGTCTGGGGCCTGAAAGTTCTGGTTTCTAACAAGCTGTCAGGTAATGTCCATGGTGCTGATTTACAGACCATACGTTGTGTAGCAAGACTAGAACATTCTATTCAGGTGACGAAGTTGAAGTCTAGAGTGCCGCAGGGATGTACTAAATGCCTTTTCCCAGCTTATTACTAAATCAACCCCGAACTTAAGTGTTCCAAAATGAGAAAAAATACGCATTTTTCCGTGCAGGTTGCATGAAGAGATGGATGGAGGCCAATTTTTTGTGCTTGGAACCAGTTCTTTTTTTTCTTCACTGTGTAAGTGGTTTAAGATTCTTTCCTCTTTATGAATGTTCCCATATTTATTCATCATTAAAATTGACACAGAAGAAAATTAAAATATAATATTTTTGAAACTCAGAGCTGTCATTTTACTTTAGTCTGAGAGGCAGAATTTTGGGAAAAATAAGCAAATTTATATTCAAGTAATCACAAACTACTTGATAGCAAAGGCAGCAGTTTAATGCCAGGAATTCATTGTTATGTTTTAATATGAGCTTTTTCTTTTAATATGAGCTTTCCAATAGTAAAATAAGTTCAATAAAACAGATGGGATAAGACATTGATGGTGTACAGCAATTAATTTTCTTTGATGATTCATTTTGCTGGCAGGGAAAAACCAGTAATTTAAAAGCATGAATATTGTTCTTGGTGTCACTTAACGAAAACCCTGCCATTTTGAAAATAAAGTCCTGGACTGAAGAGAAACTGCTGTTGACATCTTCTTCCACCTTTAATAATTTCTGCTGTGGGCAGGCCGATATCCCCTCACACCCGTGCTATTCAGTGTGTATCCCCTTCAGAACGTTATGGGTGGTCAAAGGGACAATTGTTTTTAGATGAGGTAGAATTTAGATGAATTCCCATTCTGGCTGTGCTACATGGGTATATTAGAACTTTGTACTCAGGGAATCTTGGTAGTTGGCATATGTCCATTCACCAGTCACTGACACACGCTCTTAGTTTTAAAAGTGGAAGTTACTAAGAGATGGAAATATCCGAGGTGAATAATTTGTATAGGGAATAAAGAAGTCATGCATCTGGGTCATGTGGGGTCATGGGCAATGATGGAAGAAAAAGAGAATTGGTGAGCGGGAACCAAAACATACAGGTAAATATAATGAATGAGGTTCTGGTCAAAGGCAAGCGGATAGCCGTGCAGCAATGATAAAGCAGGCTGTCCAGGAACAGGGAACCAGGGAAAAGCGAAACTTCAAAACAGGGGCCCACTTGGCCTCCAGCAGAACATGGTGAACCACCCTTATCTGTCAATTATGAATGGACAGTTTTCCTAAGGCAGAGTGGGAGTCTTAGCTCAAACATCAAAAAAATCAGAAAATGTCCCAAGATTGTATAGGAAATTGTGTATAGAGGTAGTTTGTCAGGGAGAAATCTGTAATTTTCAGTGGATCCTTATAAGCACTCATGACTACGTAAAAATTAAAGTCCAATGCTGTATAGTAAAACGCGTTAATTCCCAGAGGGTGGTAAAGAAATTCTAGGGAAATCATGCAAGTGTGAATTATAGAAATGTGGAGAGAATTTATTATTATTATTACCAAAGTCTGTGAATTTGACATTTTGTATGTTGTCCTGGTAAATTTGTTGCATTCAAGAAGCAGAGCTTTTATTTATACAGCATTAATGTGGAAACATTAAAGTAGAAAGTAAAATATAGTTTTGAATAGATATGGTCTTTTCTTGTCTGTAATTAATTAGCCTGATTTAGTTGGATAATTTAAAAGCAAGGAAATATAGCTCTTTCTCATTTTTAATGACTCTTTTTCTGGACAATCTGCTCTATTTCCTTTTGACTGGCTCAGCCCAGTGTAGTCCATTTTTTTATTCTTTTGTTCAATAAATATTTCTTGAAAGCCAACTACTAACTGAACATTGTTTTAACCTTGGAAAGGTAGGAAAAGTAACATTCCGGATGAGGAAAGTACACTGTTTCACCCCTGAAGCAGCTTACAGTTTCTTTATGGAGAACACCATATGTTAAAAAAAAAAAAAAACGCTATGTGGCAAAAAGTGTATGATTGTCATATTTTTGCGACAGAGATTTCAGAAGTGTAATGGGATTTCACAGGAGTGCTGGAACTCTGTGGAATGGTTCCATGAATCCGTGAAGAGTTACGCAAGTGTTTGGTAATGAGTACCATTTGATCCCCATGTGAAATATGTGTTCCTACTTTCTCTGTTTGCTGACTGTTTCTTTCCTACGTTAGCGAACTTTCTCACTTCTGTTTCTGAATAGGGAAGGGGAGCGCCAAGGCCATCTTTTTTCTTGAGGTTTTGAATGGTGAGGGAATTGATTGCATACTAATCATCAAAGGAAAGGGTACCTAGAAGGCCAGCGTCTTCACAGAATGAAGTAAAATTAACCACACAAGGCTTTTGTGTTTCAGTTTTCTCATCAACAAAGTGAAGATGTCATTTATAATTGGTTGCACGTGTGCATGCGTGCATGGGCGTGTGCGTGCACACGCACACACACTACTTTAACACCATATTAAAAGACAGGTTATGAGAGTGTCATTTCAGATATGCTTAGTGGATCCTTTTGTCTTTTTTGGTGATGTATTCATTTCTTCAGTTGAGCTAACTCTTGAGTACCTGCACCACTGGGTACTGGGGACTAGGCCAGGCGTGTCTCTGTTCTTGCGGACCTTAGCTTTTAGTTAGAAAGGATTTGATAAGAATGACGGCTGTGGATGAAGAAAAACAGAATACGAGGTTAGAGAGCTGGGGGTGAGCATAGAGTTGGAAGATTGATGTAGTTTTTTAAAAGAAATGTCACTGAAGTTGTACAGTTTTAAATAGAAGATGCTGTCTGTATTTTCGTAGGGAGAGTTTTGAACTAGGTGGGTACAGAGTGTTAAGCTTTAAAGTACCGAAAAAATCATCTGATGAGCTGCTTAAAATAGTAGATTCCTGAACATCTTCCTGGGTAAACTTCAGATCTCTGGGAATGAGGCCTAGGACTCTCATTTTTTGTTAAAAATAAATAAATAAAGCAGTTGCGGATTCTTATACAAGCGGTTCATAGACCATAGTTTAAAAAGACACTTGTTTGAAGTTGTCATAGGTTTGTTACTGCTGGTGATTTTTTGTTCTATCTTTCTACAACTCAGTGACCTTCTGAGTAATTGAGGCAGGATATAGCAGAGCTGATTAGAACCTTTGCATAAATATTTTTAAGGTTTCCAATTTGTATAATTCATGAAACATAAAACATCTTTAAATATCATTTTCCTTTGCTTTTTTGTTTTGGGCTTCCTTTCCCTGTCTTTGCCTGCTCTGAGTGCCAGAATCTAACATTTTTAGGTGATATGGATTCAGGCCTGATATCTACCAATGGCAGTATGTCAAGGATTTGGAGAATACATGACACAGAAGAATTATTTGAGCATGCCTGAACCTACAGTAACATGATATACATTTTGTCTAAGGCAGGCATATATATCTTGACAAATTTAAATAAAACACATTAGAAATAGCACCTAGTAAGGTTCTATTCCATTAAAGAATTGTTGCATACTCTAGTCTTGGCTAAGAGCTGAGTGATATTACTAATTTATAAATAGTTTGTTTTCAGTTTCATCCCTACCCTTTTTCTCTAGCATTCCTATATGATTTCCTCCATAGAATCTATGATTTTCTAAGAGGAGTTATTTCCACTCTGGGTAAGAATATGTATCTTTGTCTAGGTGGATAGAAGTCTTTTACTGGGACCTATTGTGGGCTATCATTAATTCATGATCCCAGCACTCGGGACATGAAGTAGATTTATTTATTTATTTGTTTGTGTGTTTATTTCTTTATTTGTTTATTTAAAAGTTTCCTATCTTCCTCCCAATGTCAGGAGGTTCTTTCTTTCTCTTTCCAAATCAACATATGTGGGGTCACTCCTTCCTCCTTCTAAGTCTCCTCTTTCTTTCTCATCCCTCAGTAGGGACCTAGGCACTTACAGATTCCAAGGAAACTAATATTGGTTTGTTTGCAAAGTATATGTGAGCAGGGAAGAGAAGAATGTATTTACCGAAGACCTCATAAATATAAAAAAACAGAAGCAAAGATGTGATAGAGCCTGAAGAAACAGCCTGAGAGGGAACCCTAGATCTTAGAAATAAGTGCACATGCGTTTTAAACCCTGTGAACTTGTGCCTCCATCTCTGAATAGATAGAAGAATAAAAATAAAACCCTTGCATTTGAGAAATCTGTCTATTTTAGTGTGGCACATAAATGCTGAAAAACTAAGGGAAGAGAAAAATTGTGAACAGTTTGGCTTTTATATTACTTCAGAGCGGGATAGACTTTTGTCAAAAAGGAATAATAGACTGAGAAAAACTGCCCATCTGGCCTCAGAAATCCCTTTGGTACACTTATAAAACTATGTCAATATAAAATATATTTACTCTTTCTGAAAATGTCAGTGCACATTATTATGTTCATTGTCTTTAAGTTCAAGTTGGTTTTGAAATCTAGGCCTTCTATAGGTTTAGATTATGGTCCTCATGTGGGATGTTTGCCTACTAATGCCAACAGTTGTAGGTGCAGACTGTTTCATTGTAGACTTTATAGTGAATCATTGATAAATTACATCAGGCCTGATGCAGCAGATGGTCTTCAGCACACTCAAGAGGAGACCATTTCCCCTCCTCATAATATCAGAGGTTTTCCTTTTATTGAGTTAGGGCAGAAAGAAACAGATAGGTATACCAGAAAGTCATATATGTCAATAAATATACATATATTTAAGTAGGCTCCACACCCAGCATGGAGCCCAATGCAGGGCTTGAACTCACAACCATGAGATCGAGACCTGAGCTGAAACCAAGAGTTGGACACAAACAACTGAGCCATCCAGGCCCCCTCAGAAAGTATATTTTAAGATCTTTGTAGTACTTACGTTTGCACAGAACAATGAAAAGACTGTCTCTTAGATTACCCAACATTTGATGGACACAAATATTTCTAAGGAATTAGGAAATAAGTAACATTTATATTTAAAAAATTGATATTGCATTATGTGCTGAATTTGTACTAGACTTTTTTTTGGCTGACCTAAATGTATAAGAAACAGTGATTCAAAGAAGTTGATTTTTCTATTTCTTGAAAGCAACAGAGCAATGAATGGTTATACATGATTACTTCATCTCTGTTCATCCCACCAAGGCATTAAATACTAGTCAGGTTACAGTCATTAATCAGAAATATAAGTATATTCTTGGAAAAATTGAACTAGTTATCAATCCTAGTATTTTACTGCACATTAATACATTTAGTGTTGTACTAAATGCTTTTCCCAGTGTGACAGTATAAAATACTGTAATTACTAACAGCTTCCAGGAAACGCATGAAATAGTATTGGATAAAAAGGTAGAATATTAGTTTAAGAAATTATCTGCCTCTAAAGGATCGACATGGGTGCTTTTTGTTCTCATAGATAACAAAGGATGGGACATATACTATTCACAATGACAAAAGTGTAAAGATGCCATTAGAAAAACACCTATGTTGGGTAAGGTACAACACCAAATCACATATTCCAAATGTGTATCTCTATTGAATGGAAAAATATGGCCAAAGGAAAAAGTCTATTTTGATAATTTCTGTAAGACAATTCTTTATTTTAGAGGCAGTGACAATCGAACATCTTTATCTGAACATTTCCTCATGACAAATAATGGTTTTTCATTGCTCTTTGAATTCAGTAGATTAGAACATCACACCAAATTCTTCTCTACAGCAGAATGTCTCTGATTTGTCATTTAACCTGTTTAGAATTTAGTTTTTTCTGCTTTAAAATAAGGCTAAAACAGCGTGATCGCTAAAGTCCTTTACTGCACCAAATACTGTAAAATCTGTGAATATCGTGTATAAGTGTTTGCTAAATGTGCGTGTGTGTGTGTGTGTGTGTGTGTGTGTGTGTATTTTCTGGTTAGAATGGTGAATGGTGATTTTTAGAAATATTACCAAGGAGAATTTCTAAATCAGTATTTTAAAAATGGATATCTTCTCCATACAACTTTATTGAAAGATGCCTAAAAACAAACATTAATAGAAACTGTCAGCTTTCAAAGAAAGAGATTTCCTGAATAGAAAGTATTTCCTATGGATCTTTACATAATTATGATGGCTATTGTGCATCATTCTACAAATCGTTGTTTGTATGATCTTGACTTATTAAAAAGTCTGGTTTCAAATTTTGGTAATGTAGTGGCGTGGCTGTTTGAACCAGACGTGTTTCTAACAAATCGTCTGCTTTAGCAATAGTTCTGACAGGAAATCATGTCCTGATATTTGTAGTAGGTCAGAGAAGTTAAGGGACCATCCATGGTCACCTAATAAATGATGGTGAGGAAACGGGGAGTCTTGGTTGCCGGATGTGATGGCCATTCTATTACCTGGACTGTCTCTCGGAGGGAATGATTTATTCTCACGGAGAGGCAGGAGTAGATAGCATGTATAAATGTTGAGAATAGAGACTGATGGGCTCAATAATAACATTCCCAATCCAGATATTTAAGTTACATGCATTGGTAGGAGCATAATTTGATTGAGCAGCAGCTCAGTTTGGAGAGGAAGCTGCTCATTTCTGATGCGGAAGAATGCAACTACAAATAAGAACGTCATCTTCTGCAACGGATCAGTGTCAGAAGATGTGATCCTAGCAAACAGACCAAACCTGGAGCTTCTATATACAGATATTACATAGACAAAACACTGCGAGGTACAAAGGCTTTTTAAAATCGAGGCAGAGTTGACACCAAATGATACATGTTTCGATGACACAATATGTTTTGACTTACGTGTATGCCCATAAAAACATCACCACAGTAAGAATAGTAAACATACTGATCGCCACCGAAAGTTTCCTCGTGCATCTTTGTCATTCCTTGCTTTTCTTCCCTCCCGGACTAGGTAACTACTGATCTACTTTCTCTCACTAAAAAGTAGTTTGCATTTCTAGAAGATCATATAAGTGGCATAAGAGATTATGTACTCTTTTTTCCTTTTTAAAAACTCTGTGTAATTATTTGAGAGTCCTCTGTGTTGTAGTATGTTTTGATAGTTCGTTACTTTTTTTCATTGAGGAGCATTTCATGGTATAGATACACGACGGTTCATTCATTCACCTGTTTGTGGACATTTGGGTTGTTTCTAGTTTGGGGTTTTTACTAATAAAGCTTCTATGGACATTCATGTATATGTCTTTGTGTAGACGTATGATTTCATTTCTCTTGGGTAAAGAAATACCTAGGAGAGAAACCATGGGTCATGAAGTAGGTATATGTTTGACTTTTAAGAAACTGCCAAATTAGTTTCCAAGGCAGTTAGGTCTGTGTACATGAGTAGTTTCAGTTGTTTCACATGCTTGCTACTGTAATGTTAGTCATTCTAACATAATCATTACAAATAGTTCATCACCTGTTAGGTGGGTGATGAAATCTCATTACGGTTCTAATTTGCATTTCCCTAATGACTAATGATTTTGAGCATCTTTTCATGTGCTTATTGGTCAGAAGTATATCTTCTTTGGTGAAGTATCCATTCAAGTTTTTTTGTCTTTTTAAAAAAATGGTCTGTCTTGTCTTAGGATTGATGCCTTAAAGTTCTGTATATACTCTAAAGTTCCTTATAAGCTCTAGAAACCACTCATTTTTTAAGATACATGCTTTTAAAATGTTTGCTTCCTCTCTGTGGTTTGTCATTTCAGTCTCTTAAAAGTGGTGTAGTACTATTTATCAGTTATTTTTGTTTGTGGATTATGCTTATAGTGTCAACTCAAACTCACAAAAATGTTCTCTTATATTTTCTTTTAGAAGCTTTATGCTTTTATTTTTTATTTAAGACCATGGTCAATTTTGAGTTAATTTTGTTATGTGGTGTAAAGTAGGGATCAAAGTTAATTGTTTTTGCATATGCATATCAATTATTCCAGCACCTTTTGTTGAAAAAAATGTTCTTTTTCCACTGAATTACCTTTCTTTTTGTCAGAGGTTTGCACACTGTTTTGTTTCCTTGATTTGCTGGATGCCAAACACCTGGTGATAGAAAAACTCTTTAAAGGTCTGATATACATGGGAAGCCATTTTATATTTCTAAGTTAACATGACTATATATAAACTTTGTTCAAACCAAAAGCCTGATTTATGGCCCGCCACACATGCATTGTATATCTATTTTGTGAATGAGTAACCTAAAGGAAAATCATCTTGTCCTTGAGATATCCATCAGTGCTCCAACTCCCTGCATTCCTTTATGAGAAAACTCGTGATTCCTGCCTATATGCTAATCTATACTCCTTTGAGCTTTTGCAAGATGTAAAAAGTATGTCACCCTATAAAAACTATTCATTCTCCAGAGCACTTTCTTTCCTATGAAAACCATGTTTCCCCAGGAGCTTTCCTAACTGGGACTCCAATAAACCTCTTCTTTCTAACTTTTAGGGATTCTGTTTTTTTTTTTAATTTATATATATATATATATATATATATATATATATATATATATATATATATATATATATATATTTGTCAGAGAGTGAGAGGGAGGAAAAGCAGGCTCCCTGATGAGCAAGGAGCCCTATGCAGGGCGGGACTCGATCCCAGGACCCTGGGATCATGCCCTGAGCTGAAGTCAGATGCTTAACCGACTAAGCCACCCAGGCATCCCACTTTAAGAGATTCTAAAAGGGTTTGTTCAGGGGCACCTGGGTGGCTCAGTCATTAGGCATCTGCCTTCGGCTCAGGGCGTAATCCCAGGGTCCTGGGATCGAGCCCCACATCGGGCTCCCTCCTCTGCTTGGAAGCCTGCTTCTTCCTCTCCCACTCCACCTGCTTGTGTTCCCTCTCCTGCTGGCTGTCTCTATCTCTGTCAAATAAATAAATAAAATCTTTAAAAAAAAAAATTTGTTCCTTGTGTCGACACACCTGTCTTGATGCCAGTACAGCACTTCTTGATTATTTGTTTAGAATTATAGTCTTTAGTCCATTTGGGAGGAACTGCCTTTAATATTGAGTATATTAGTAGAATTAATATTGAAATTAATATTAGGATATACCCCACAAACAGGTATATTTCTCCATATTTTTACTTTCATTTTAAATTTCTTACTTACATTTTTAATTTCTCTCAGCAATTTTTTTGTAGTTTCCAGTATACAGATCTTTAACATATTTTGTTCAATTTGTCCCTAAGTATTTCATGTTTTTGGTGCTATTTTGAATGGTGCTATTTTTTCTTTTAGCTTCAATTTCAATTGTTCATTATTAATATATGGAAATACAGATAGTTTTTGTATATTGATCTTACATATGGAAGTAGGACACTCCATGCACCATGCTAAACAAATACCGCTAACTCTCTTATTAGGTTGAGTAGCTTTTTTGGGTAGTTTTTATTCATATTTCTACACACATGATCCTATTGTCTGTGAATAAAGACATTTTTAATTCTCCCTTTATTATATAAGTAGGGTCTTTTATTTCTATTTTGTGCCCCATTTTGCTGGCCGGATCCCCTAGTATGACATTGATTAGAAGTGGTGATAGCAGGTATTTCTCTTTTGTTCCCACTGTACTCTGAGGGGGAATGCTTTCAGTCTTTCACTATTAAATGTGATGTTAGCAGTACATTTATCATGAATGCCCTTTATTAGATTGAGGAAGTTTCATTGTATTCCTAGTATTATGAGGGTTTTTTTTTTTTTTTAAGATTTTACTTATTTATTTGAGAGAGAATGAGAGAGAGAGAGCATGAGAGAGGGGAGGGTCAGAGAGAGAAGCAGACTCCCTGCTGAGCAGGGAGCCTGATGCGGGACTCGATCCTGGGACTCCAGGATCATGACTTGAGCCGAAGGCAGTCGCTTATCCCACTGAGCCTCCCAGGCGCCCCTTTATGAGGGTTTTTAACAAAAACAGGTACTGGATTTTGTCCAGTACTTTTTCCGGTGGTGTCTTTAGGATTTATAAAATGCATCTTTCTCACATCTTCCTCCAGCCGTACAGAATTTTACATCTTGTGTAAACTGGATTTGGTTTCCTAGGGCTGTTGTAATACAGTAGCACCAACTGTGTGACTTGGAACAGTAGAAATTTGTTCTGTCCCAGTTCTGGAGACCAGAAGTCCAAACCAAGGCGTCAGTAGGTCCGTGCTCCCCCTGAAGCTTGGTTAGAAACCTTCCTTACCTCTCATTAGCTTCTACTAGTGGCTGGCAAGCCTTGATGTTACTTGCTTATCCTGCATCATTCCGGTTTCTGCCTCTGTTGTCACATGGCATTTTCCCAGTGTCTCTGTCTCTGTGTCTCCTCTCTCCTTCTTAGGAGGACAGCAGTCTTACTGGATTAAGGGCCTACCCTACTCCAGTATAATCTCATTTTATATTGACTCGTTCAATCCGTAACAGACTTATTACCAAATAAGGTCATATTCTGAGGTTCTAGGGAGGACATGAAATTTTGGGGAGCACTGTCGAAGCCCATACAAGAACCTTGCAATAGTACCTTCATTTTATATCCTATAAAATTTTGTGCTGTTGTTTTCAGACATTTACTTTCATATATGCTATCCAACTGTACTGTATTGTTTGTATGTAAACCATCTTTTTTCCAAACAGAGTATTTTAATTTGGTACATAGTTTATGCCTTAGTTTTCTAGGACTGCTGTGACATTTTATTACAAACTGGCTGCTTAAAACAATAGAAATTTATTCTCATAGTTCTGGACGTCAGAAATCTGTAATAATTTGTCAACAGTGTTGTTTCCTTTTGTAGGCTTTTAGGTAGAATCTGTTTCATTCTTCTTTTCTAGCTTCTAGCGGCTGCTGACATTCATTGTCATTCCTTGGCTTGCGGTGGCGTAACTCCAGTCTTTGCCTGCATCTTCACATGGCCTTCTCCCCTGTGTGTATGAGGGTCTCAAATCCCCCTCTCCTTTTTCATGTAAAGACACTTGTCATTGGATTTAGGGCCCACCCGAGATCCAGGGTGATCGTATCCTGAGATCCTTAACTGAATTACATCTGCAAAGACCCTATTCCCAGATAAAGTCATATTCACAGGTACTAGGGGTTGGGACTTCAATACGGTTTTGGGGAGCCACTATCGACCCACTGCAATTTATAGACCATAAAATTTCACCCTTCTAAAGTGTGTAATTCAGTGACTTTTAGAATAGTCACAAAGTGTGCAAACATAACATTATCTAATTCAGGACGTCAGAAAGAAACCCTGTATCCATTAGCAATCATTTATTTTTATTCCTCCTAAACCTGGCCCCTGACCAGCACTAATGACCATCTCTATGGATTTGCCTATTCTAGATATGGCAGGTCATATGATACGTGGCTTTTTGTATTTATCTTCTTCTGGTTAGTATAATATATTTTCAAGATTTACCCATGTTATAGTATGAATCAGTTTTTTAATCCCTTTTTTTATGGCTGAAAAATAGTCCATTGTATGGAAATACTACATTTTGTTCATCAGTCGATGGAAATTTGGGCTTCCACTTTTTAATTATTAAGGGAACACCTTTGTGAAAGTTTTGTGTGGATGAATTCTTTCAGTTCTCCTGGGTATCAGTGGTCTTTTAAAGAGTTTTAAACAGTAAGAAAAACTCATTTTATATTTTAATACAGAAAAGAAACCAACACATTTACCCATGTCTTTACTTACATTTCCATTTTTTTATAATTCCTTTGTGTAGATCTGTATTTCCCTCTTATTCCACTTTCTTTCCGCTGGAAGATCTTTCTTTGACATTTCTTGTAGTGTATGTCTGCTCATGATTAATTCTCTCAGCTTTTGTTGGTCTGAATGTCTTTATTTTGCCCTCTTTTCTGAAAACTATTTTTGTCAGTTATATAATTCTAATTTGAACACTTTTCCCCTAGGTATTTTGAAGATGTTGCTCCACTATCTTTTTGCTTGCATTATTTCTGACAAGAAATATGTTGTCATTCTTATCTTTGTTCCTCTGTATATACATGTCTTATTTTTATGACTGTTTTTAGGATATTCACTTTATTACTAGTTTTTTTTTTTTTAAAGATTTTATTTATTTATTCGACAGAGATAGAGACAGCCAGCGAGAGAGGGAACACAAGCAGGGGGAGTGGGAGAGGAAGAAGCAGGCTCCCAGCGGAGGAGCCTGATGTGGGGCCTGATCCCAGAACGCCAGGATCACGCCCTGAGGCGAAGGCAGACGCTTAACCGCTGTGCCACCCAGGCGCCCCACTTTATTACTAGTTTTGAACAATTTCAGTGTGATATACCTTACTGCAGTTTTCTTCGTATTTCTTGTTCTAGAGGACTTTTGAGCTTCTTGCATCTGTGGATTTAGAATTTTTATCAAATTTGGAGAAATGTTGGTGTTTATTTCTATATGTATATTTTTCTGTAACTGCATCCTTTGGCTACTCCCAGTTACACATTTTTCATAAGGCTCAGAGTTGTCCCACAAGCCAATGGTGACTTTTTCTTTCTTTTTTTAATTGAAGTATAGTTGACACACAATGTTCTGTTAGTTTCAGGTGTACGACATAGTGATTTGACAAATCTATACATTATGCTACTCTTACCACAACTGTAGCCACCATCTGTCTCCATACAGTGTTATTACGACACTATGCACTGTATTTCCTAGGCTGTGCCTTTTATCTCTGTCACGTATTCATTCCTATAACTGGAAGCCTGTATCTCCCACTCCCCTTCACCCATTTTGCCCATCTCCCCACCCTGTTCCTCTCTTTCTTTTATCATTCATTTATCTCTGTGTTTCATTTTGGATAGTTTCTGTTGCTATGTCCTCAAGTTCACTAATGCTTTATTCTCCCATCTAATCTTTCTTAATCCTATCCTGGACAGTGTATTTTTTATCTCAGACATTGTATCTTTCATATACTGAAGTTCATTTTGGGTCTGTTCTTTGCCTTCCAGGTCTGTGCTTACCTGTTTGAGCATACAGAATATGTGACTCTTCCGATGTCTTTGTCTGCTAACTCTAACATCTGGATCAGTTCTGAATGGTTTCAGTTGGTACATTTTTCTCCCCATAATGAGTTGCACTACTGCTTCTTTGTATGGCTAGTGATCTTTGATTGAATGCCAGACTTTTTACATTTTACCTGGCTTATTACTGTTATTACAGTTTTATAAATTTTCTTGAGATTTGTTCTGGGATAGTTAAGTTACTTGGAAACAGTTTAATCATTTTGGATTTTACTTTTAAGATACATTAGGCAGCTCAAAATAGTATTTACTGTGGGGATAATTATTCCCCACTACTGGGGCCAGACCTTTTTGAATATTCTGTAATACCTGATGAATTTTGAGAGTTTCCCTTCTGACTGGTTGGGTCAGGCACTATCCCTGGCCCTTTGTGACCTCCAGACACTGTGAACTATAATCTTTAGAGGTAGTTCTTTTCCTGGCCTTGGAGAGTTTCCTTACGAACGTGCACCAGTCCATACTCCATTGCACACTCTAGTGGAAGCTACTCTGCAGATCTCTGTGGTTCTGTTTCTCTGTGTTCTCTCCTCTCTTGTATTGTGGATGCAAATTCTAGCCATCTTACTTCCCCCATGCTCTCAGCTTTGCCTCTTCAACTCGGGGCATCTGCTATGTCTCTTTTCCTTGGAAGCCTGTTTAAGTCAGTAAACCGGGGGCAATTGCAGGGCCCACCTCATTTGTTTTCTGTCTTTCAGAGATCATTGTCTTTTATTGAAGTTTTTTGAAATTTATTGTTTCACTTATTTAATCATTTTTGGTTTTGTTTTTATTTTTTGCTTCAGGTGGAAGGGTAAATACCATTCCTGTTGCTGTATTTTTGCTAGAGGCAAAAGTCAAAGGCTTGAGTTAAAAACAGCAACAACAACAACAAACTTTAAATGGATCCATGTCATTCCATGTAACACTTCATGTGTTTTTACTGTTTTATTGTATTTCATTTTATGGCAATGCTATAATTTATTTTTCAATTGAAGTTTATTTGGGTTATTTCTAGTTTTTGACTATTACAAATAATGATGCTTTGAACATTTTTTTTTTTTTTTGGTAAGTTTGACTACACATGCATGTGCAAGCTCACACACACACACACACACACACACACAATTTGGGATATTTAATTTGGATTATAATCTTTGGTCCCTAGGATTTGTATTTGTTAAATTTTAGCCAGTATTACCAAAAAATTCTATATAGTGGTTTCAAGAATTCATCTTCTTCCTCCTCCATTCACAAGCATTGTATCATAGTTCTGGCTTCATCTGTTCCAACACTTGGGTGTTAGTGTAGTTTTAAACTTTAGCCATTTTGGTATACATATAATGGTATATAGCTGTGATTTTAATTTGCATATCCCTGATGGGTAGTGATGTTAGTCACATTTTTATATGATTGACCATTTGAATATCTTCTTTTGTGAAATGCCTGTTCAAGTCTTTTATTCATTTTATTGGATTATTTCCCTTGTTGACTTATATATTTTTCTTATATATTATTTATATGTGTTGTTAACATTTTCTGCCACTCTGTTTTGCATTTGCTCTCTCTTAATGGTGTTTTTAGATAAACAGAAGTTCTGACAATGTAATCCAATTGTTAATCTTTTCTAATGTGGGTAGTGGTAATGAAGAAAGAGATTATTACCTACTCCAAGTTCATGAGAAAATTTTTTATGCTACCTCCTGGGATATTTAATGTTTATATACTACATTTAGCATGACAGTCTTTCTGGAATTAATTTTTGAGCATGTTTGAAAGAAGGGCCAGTTTCATTTATTTATTTTTTACATGTGGATATACAATTGACCATTGACAATTGACACAATTGACAAATTAAAAGGTCATTTTTTTGCCATTGCTTTTTCAATTAAGTATTGTCTTTGTCATCAAGAAGCCATACATGTGTGAGTCTATTTCTGGACCCTCTTTTTTGTTCTATTGGTTTATCTATCTTTGCAACAATACCATACATATTACTCTAGCTTTATAACAAGTCTGTATCTGGTGGAGTAAGTCCTCTGTTTCTTCTTAATGTTAGTGGCTTAAAACCAAGTCATTATTTTTCATAAATGCATCTTATAGGTTGTATAAAATTTGTTAAAGAAAAACAATAGCATTTATGCACATACTGAAACATTTTTTTACTTCTTGAGATATTTTTCTAAACTCTGTAGGTTAATCTTTGTTTCCTTTCTCATCAAGAATATATCAATAAAATATTTGAGCATTAAAAACTGAAGAATCATCTATTTTTGTCCCATGTTGCTCATGGCATATTATAAGTAATTAGTCTCCTTCTCAACCATTTTTAGCTTTAGCAATTGCTATTAGCATAATTTCTTATTAGAATATTCATAAGAAATATCTATTTATTCAAGTACCTTTTGTGGGTTTAAAAATCCATTATTTCAAAACTAAATGGGCTCTAAATTAATATTTGGTGCTAAGTTATATATTAGGAAGGTAATGAAACCTTTTAGATGACTTTGCCAATTTAGTATTGGATTAATAGTAATAGTGATCTCTATACCCCCACACACAAACAAGGCCATACAAGGATTTACAAGCTTACATTATATTGTGGAAGTGGCTTAGAGACAAAGTTTAGTGACCTTTTTCTCAGCCTCTGACATATTCCACTGGGTGCATAGGAAAAATACTAGCTCTGAGAAAAAGGAGTGCCATATATCTGAGAAATATAAACAGAAGTGATGCCACATGATGATTTGCTTTTAACACTCTGCCTGATAAAGAGTCTCTGCTCACTGCTTCATGGGTGAGTTAACTTACAGAGACATAGGAGAAATTGAATAAAGGCATATCCAGGAAGTTCCAAGACAGAACTGCCGAAAGACAAGAAAACCTGGGATGTATGCTGAGTACTGAATCAAGAATATTACCCATGAATGGAAAGGAGATTTTGATTATGTCCCTTTAAAAACACAAAGTTGGAAGAGCCTTTTGAGAACTATTCCCAAGCTATGAATTGCCCTGTGGTGACTTTCGGAGTCCTTCAAAGTGTGTGTATGTGTGCTCACTTTAACCTGTTTCTGCCTGCATATGTTTGGCTAAAGTCTCACAGTGTGATCTGCCTATGTCCCCAGGTGGCCCCAGCTCCATCAGTTACTTACAGAGAGCCCTGCCCGATTCCCAAATATCATGGACTGTTTCAGCTTTACATATAGGAAGATCAATAAAAGTGGACAAAACTACATTTTTGTCTACAAAGAGTTATTTTTCTGAAGAGGCAAGGGGGATGTGATCTCAGAAACATATTCATGTTTGTTGAAAATCTTCTTATACTTAGAAAATATGACCATTTTAATCTTGTACACACTCAGGGTTTTTTTGTTTTTTTGTTTTTTAAGTATGCTCCATGCCCAGCACGGGCGTTGAACTCACAACACTGAGATCAAGACCTGAGGTAAAATTAAGAGTCAGATACTTAACTGACTGAGCCACCCAGATGCCACTACACCAGGGTTTTAAATAAGTCTGTGTGACTATGATTATTTTCCTCAAAGGAATGTATATTTTACTTTGTAAATCACCTGCTCAACAAATCCATATGTATCGTTTAACATGAAACATTTTATTTACATACTGTAGAAATAATAATTAATCACGAAATAAACACAGCATTAATTTTTACCCACATATCTTAAAATAGCTAAACAGATGTTCACTGTTTTGTTTCTTTAGGAGTAAACAAATCTTATTTTTAAAGGTGCTGATAACCATATTTACCTTATGAGATCACATCGATGATTTTAAAGCTATTTTAGGTTTGGAAAATAACTCATAGAGTAATACTATGAGTTCACAAAATCTTATTAAGGAATAGCCTATATATCAGTGGTTTCTAGATTTTTTTATATTATAAAGTAATGTGATTTTAATTAAAAATTGATTTACACAATGTACGATCACGCTTAGAAAAAATTTGCCCAGGGATCTAAAGGGAGAATAAAAAGGAACATATAGACATTGAAAAGGAAAAACAGAGTATCCTTTACTCTCCGTGTAATTTCATAATAAAAGTGATATCTTAATACCAAAAATACAGGACAGAGTTAATTTCTAATTACATTCTTTAATCCACTTTTGTAAATTTCACAAAATTATGAAATTATTAACTTTTTTCTTATTTTACCACAGATTACCACAAGTAAAAACTTATTTCTGGGAACTGATGCCATAATGAAAATCTTTGCATTTGGTGACAGAATATACACAAAACTTGTCTTACTTTTGGTAAAATAAGACTGCTAAGCCAGTGATGAGTTCAGAATGCTTGGGTTTTCTAATCCAATGAATTATAACATATTTATTCAATATTAGCCCCATGCCAGGTGGTAAAAATAAAGACCAAGATCAGGATTCTGCTCACGAGCAATGATGTATTTTGGTTGGGAGTTTGTAGCAAATTCCTGCCCATGTGTCCTTTGCACCACCACGTCTGTATATCAGGCCCAGTTTCCATTTGCAGCCGCTGAAGCCTGTCCTGTTGCAGGGCTGGCAGGAGGTGCCAAGTGATAAACATCCCACCCTCCTCTCTCCTCATCAGGAGCATTTAGTAGATAAATATCCAAGCTTCTTTCCCAGTTGGTGGAGTAACTCTGAGGTGTGTATTTCATGCCCTTTTCTGGGTTCCTCCAAAGAACCTGCTCCAGTTTTCTGCGGTGGTGACTTGCTTAATAACACACCTTTATTTTCTTGCTGCTTTACTTCACAGCACTGCTACGCCATACTGCTGTTTTCTGTAATCTTCTCCCTAAGAAACTGCTACTTGAATCTTGTCCCCAAATCTGGTTCTGGGAGAATCAATGAAGATGGAGTTATTACAAATTATGTTGTGAACTTGTAACAAAACAACAAACACAATAAAACAACTCACTTAAATGGTGCTTAGTTTTTTGTTCTTTTTAAATTGCGAACAACAACAAAAATTGACAGTGGGAGACCTGAGTTTGTGCTTCAGCATGTCTAATTAGCTGTGTGACTTAGGGCAAGTCAGATTTTTTCCTTCTAATCCTTTTTGTTTGTTTCCATATGTCTTTAATTTTTTTAAAACTGTTGTAAGAGCACAAGATGAGATTTAACCTCTTGATAAATTTTTAAGTATACAATATAGTAATGTTAACCGTAGGCACGGTGACCTACAGCAGATCTCTAGAACTTATTCATCTTGCGTATCTGAAACTTCATATCCTTAGAACAGCAGCAGCCCCCCTGTTTCCCTCTTCTCTCAGCCCCTGGTAACCACCATTCTACTCTCTGTTTCTATGAATTTGACTATTTTAGATAGCTCATGTAAGTGGAATCATGCAGTATGTGTTCTTCCGTATCTGACTTGTCTCAGCATAATGTCCTTAGCAGAGTCACTTAGCAAATTCATCTATGTTGTGTATAGGACGTTTTCATTCTCTTTTAAGAGTGGGTGATATTCCATTGTACATATATATTACATTTTCTTTATTCATTTATCTGTTGATGGACACTTGGGTTGTTTCCATGTGTTGATTGTTGTGAATAAAGCTGCAGTGAATATGAGAGTGCAGATAACTCTTTGAGATCCTGCTTTCAGCTCCTTTGGACATATACCCAGAAGTGGGTTGTTGGATCATAGGGCAATTCTATTTTTATAGTAGCTGCATTGTTTTACGTGTCTACCAACAGTGTACAGGTATTCTTTTTTTTTTTTTTTTAAAGATTTGATTTATTTATTTGATAGAGAGACAGCCAGCGAGAGAAGGAACACAAGGAGGGGGAGTGGGAGAGGGAGAAGCAGGCTCCCAGCGTAGGAGCTTGACGTGGGGCTCGATCCCAGAACGCCCTGAGCTGAAGGCAGATGCCCAAGGACTGAGCCACCCAGGCGCCCCAGTGTACAAGTATTCTAATTTCTCCATGTTTTAACTAACATTTCTTATCTGTTTTTTTCTTCTTCAGTTCACAAGAATCATACAATCTTTCTATGATACTGTGATTTCTAACATGAAATATATGTGTGTGTGTGTATATATGTGTGTGTGTGTGTGTATGTGTGTGTGTATGTATATATATATATGTGTCACTATTTGTCTTTGTCCCTATTTCTGGCACAGACCTCCTAAAACCCTAGGAATTTCCTGTGATGAGAGTAGTAAAGATGTCTTTTCTTATGTTAATGAGTGACTAGGGAAGCACCTAGGGGTGGGAGCTGGTTGGCAGGGGAACCAAGGGACCCTTGGAACTTTCAGTCCCATTTCCTGAATTCTGGGAAGGGAGGAGGGACTGGATGTCGAATCAACCCACCAAAGTCAATGATTTAAGCATTCCTAAGTAATGAAGACTTTATAAAGAACCAAAAGGAGGGAGTTCAGAGAGTTTCCAGGTTGGTGAACCACATGTTGGTGGCACACTGTAGCCAACATGTTGGTCCCCAAAGTCGGCTGAGGACAGAAGCTCCCTTTTTCTGGACCTTACCCTATGTATCTCTTTACCTGGCCATTGATTCATATCCTTTGATATTCTTTGTAGTAAACTGGTAATACGATAAATAAACTGGTTTCCGGACTTCTGTGAGCCAATCTAGTAAATTAATGAAACCCAAGGGGGATTGGAACCTCCAGTCTATAGTTGGTTGGACAGAAGCAGAAGTGATACCTTGGATTTGTAATTGGCTGTTGAAGTTGGGTTAGGGGGAGGCAGTCTTGTAGGACTAAGCCTTTAAGCTGAGGGATCTGATGTTACCACTGTGTAGATAGTGTCACAATTGAGCTGAATTTTAGCACAACTAGCTGGTTCTATACAATTGCTTGGTGGTGTGGGGAAAACCCCCACACGATGGAACAAATGATCAGAGTCTTACTTTCTTAACAATTGTTAGGCATACATAAGACAGTTCATGTGAATATAGTTTTATAACTAAGTAATTCACCAGTAAAAGCTATTAATATTCATATCATTTTAGACTTATTTTCCTATCATAGGTATTCATTTAAAAATACTATGGAATTGGGGCACCTGGGTGGCTCAGTTGTTAAGCGTCTGCCTTCGGCTCAGGGCGTGATCCCGGAGTTATGGGATCGAGCCCCGCATCAGGCTCCTCCGCTGGGAGCCTGCTTCTTCCTCTCCCACTCCCCCTGTTTGTGTTCCCTCTCTCACTGGCTGTCTCTCTGTCAAATAAATAAATAAAATCTTAAAAAAAAATAGTATGGAATGAGGTATGTTAAAGAAATATCAAATGATATAAAAGTGTGTAAATTAAAATGATCTCACTCCTCACTCTCCCACCCATAATTCCTCTTCCCAGTGCCCAGAGGCAACTACTAAGAATTTCTGAATTTGGTTCTTCTAGTGAATTATCATTAATTTGATATTATACCTACTCCTAGATTGATCAACTTTGACTCCTCATCAAGTATGAAAAATTTGGTCTCTTCATATTATATCTTGTACTCCTTATTACATGATTTTTGATAGTTATATTTTTAGTTTTAGGGTTTTTGTGGTGGTTTAACCTGATCTTTCATAAATCTTGATTTATCAAATTTTCAGATTTATCAAATTTAGACAGTCTTAATGACTCCTGTTCTGAAACATAAGGAAATTAGCATATTTCTCTTTCTTTCTACTTTTTCCGCTTCCCGTTCTGGTTTTTGTTACATTATTATTTTCACAAGGTCAAGGGTGAAGACATTGCATTCTATTCTGTAACTTAATTATCTTGTCCTTTGTTGATAGGTAGATTCTAAAAACAGAAAACCCCAACACATCATTTGTAATGTTATGATTACATAAATATTATTCACTCTAGGAGAACAATTTGATATGTATGTAAGAAAATGAATTCTAGTGCTATTAATTTTTTCTTCAAAATAATATTTTAAGTATTGTTCTAACAGATTCTGTTGACCAGTTAAAAAATTTCAAAGAAATGAAACTTTCTACATTTATTCAGTGTCCTCTTGCCACTGATTCTTGTGTCTCATGTTGTGCCTAATCTTGGATTCCTTGTTCTATATTCTTAAGCATCTCTTTAAGCAATTTTAGGATTATTGTGCATGCCTGAAAATGCCCCCGTGTCTACTCGATAGTTTCCCTGGTACAGAGTTATAGTGACAAAATTGATTTTACTTATCATTTTGAATGTTAATGGGATATCTGGTAAGGTTGGTTAATTATTTAATAAAAATTTTGTACTTTCCTTATGAATTTTACCAGAATATTTCCTGACATATTTTCATTTTTGTTTTTTTCTCATCATTTATTCTGTCTGGTACCGGATGGCCCCCATCGATCTGAATGTGTCTTTTTTGGCTCTAAACATTTTTCTTAAATGATTTAATTATCATTAATTAAATACTTATTTTCCATTATAGATTAAATTTTTGCTGTTTGCTAAGGTTGGAGATTGAAGCTGAGGTGAAAAGATGTCTAGGAAAACATTCTTAGAGATTGATATCCAGACGGGATTTAAGATATATTTATCAAATATTTAAAATAAGTGGAAAAAATTATTTGGGGGGAGGTGGAGGGGGTGGAAGAGAGTGAGAAAATAATTCGTTCTTCAAATGAATAGTTTCTTTAATATGATACCCTTTAAAAATTGTTATGCTTTTGTAAATAGAATATTATCTCTAATTTATAAACTAAAATTTGTAAAAATCTCCCTAAATTAGCATTGTTTCCTTCAGTGTCATGAATTGTGTTCATCTTGGTCTTTCACTAACCTGATATGATTTTCTTTAAATGTCCATTGATCTTTTTTTTTGTCCATTATATTTATGATGATGATGAGGAACTAGGCTGACAGTATGTGTGAGATTTCCCTGTCCAGCATCAGGAGTTCGTTTCTCTGTTGGACCTTCCACTGAAGGTGAGGTGACCGTGGGCTTCGTGTGAAGGAGTGGAGTGTGTCAATAGGCAGATTTTCTGAAGGGTGAGGAGCAGATAGGTAGCTGGTGATCTTTCTCAGTTGTCACATTCTTTGGTCTCATTGACTCCTAGACATATTGTCTGTTTCTGCTTTATTGTTGTTTAACAGCTAACATTTCAAATATGAAAGAAACTTCAGTTCAGCCTTCTTATTTTCCATGTCAGGAAACTGAGTCTTAGATGAATGAATTACATTAGCTCAGAGAATAAATGGTGCAAAGCTAAAATAAAGAAAATAAAGCTAAAAATAAAGAAAATAAAGCTAAAAATAAAGAACTGCTGATTGTAAATACCAATATTTCCAATAATCTCAAGACTCCTCCGTTTGGAAAGTATATTGTGTTCTCATTTATGCATAACCTTCTAAGGCAGCTTGACAATACCACAATTGTTGCTCTCGTGGCATTGGACATTATTAAAAGCTATTTACAAGCTATTTAAGCTATTTAAAAGCTATTAAAGCTATTTATCTTCTGTTCAAGATGAGGAGATGTTAAGATGTATTTGGCTAAGAATCTAAGACGCCGAATGTCAGTCTTGTTACTAGACCCATTGTTTATTGGTCTGAGAACCTCAGAAGGAAATGTATTGACAGAAGGTAAATAACTATCCCAAAATTAAATATTTATTTAGGACAATAACTTTCTGAAAGGCATTGTAGATAGGCATGCTTAAAGCCTGAAAAAAAATTTGGGAGGGAGAATTTAGAGAAACAACAATATCTGATGTAGATTGTGAAGAGACAGAAGAGGGATTTCTATACTCATTTGTTAAATGTGTTTTCAACCTTATGCTAAGTCATACCATCTTCAGGCAGCCTTATATAAACATCACCCTGAACTTCAAAAAGAATGGTTTAATGAACTTTCCATTGCTCATCCTGTCTTTTTACCCATTGGTAAGACTAATTTGCTATTTGGTGTGCTGAAGTTGAAAAGAGTTTTGGGAATAAGAAAACTTACTGTTTGCATTTGAAAATGAAACTAATTCAGGGCACTTCTGCAAATTGTTAAATGATGCTCTTGGTAGACATTGTAAAAAATGTCTCTATACCATGAGAGAATAAAATCTACAATTCAGAATTTCATTAAATTTCAGAAAATTTAATTCAGTTGTCAATTCTTTAGCTATGTTTAACTTAAATATAAAAAAATTTAAATGAATTTTTAGCATCTTTATAGTTAAGTATGGTTAAACTAGAATAAGATGTATTGGAAAAGAGAGACCTTTGGTGGGTCACTGTGGTTCTAGAAACTGGTCCCAAATTTGTAGCATCAGTGAATCTATTTAAGTATTCTAGATGGTATCAAATTTTGAAGGATTTACACAGTAAAAATATCCCACAGAGACTAATTTATAGAGTATCAAGTTATTGGACTATAATGGGAGATATATTTGACAAGATTACCAATATTTGACACTTTCTAAAATCTCCCTTCTGTCTTATGAATCCAGGAGTTTAGAATGGACAAAGAGAAAACGGAGATTTTGTAAAAGGGATGTTGCTGGGATGCCTGGGTGGCTCCGTCTGTTAAATGTCTGCCTTTGGCTTACGTTATGGTCCCAGGTCCTGGGACCGAGCCTCGTGTCTGGCTCCTTGCTCACCTGGGAGCCTGCTTCTCCCTCTGCTTCCCGCTCCCCCTGCTTGTGCGCGCACTCTCTCTCTCTCTGACAAATAAATGAATAAAATATTTAAAATAGGATGTTGCTATCAAACTACAAACCGAGGGTTACTGGAGGGGAACAGAGTGGAGGATGGGCTAAAGGGGTGATGGGCATTAAGGAGGGCACTGCATGTTGTATGTAAGTGGTGAATCACTAAATTTACATCTGAAAATAATATTAAACTGTATGCTGACTAACTGGAATGTAAATAAAAATTTGGGAAAAAGCCCCTACAGTAGCTGGAAAAAAAATCATTATGCTGGAGACATTTATAATTAATAACAAATATTGGTTTTTCAAAGTCAACTCCATTGTTTACATGGAGAAAGTAACATGTAGGAGCTTCTTAAATGTTTACTGATTGTATTGAAGTTAGGGAGAGAAATGGAAAACTCCAAATCTTTTCTGTACTTCTTTTGGTGTCTGACTTCTTTTGGTGTGATTACCCAGTTGTCAAAGAATGTTATGATATGCTTGAGCAGAATAAAACTTTATATCCTCAGTTACATTTTAGTGACCGTTTGTTGTTGTTGTCGTTGTTTGAGGCCACGGAGATGGTGTGATTCCAGACGCAGTATATTGAGTTTAGACGTGGAGTGCTTGGATTCAGGTCTCTTGTGTATTTCTTGCTAATTGTCTATGCTCCATTTTTTCTTTATCTGCAAAATAGAGATAAAATAAAAGGGTTTGCGGTGAAATGGGATAGCATATGTAAAAACTACTAGCATTACTCCTGGCAAATAATGTGCATTTCATAAGATATTCATTGAATTTGAGTTCATACTGACCACCTCTACAGAATATGGGAGACTTCCCATTATCTCTAATGTATCTGTGAAGTCTTCTCTCCATGATATGTTGACTCTCTCAAATGCAACACACTTTCATACATTCTCAGTTCCTTAGTGTTACCTATGTAGATGTCTAGGCTCAATCAAATCTATGTTGCATGTTATTTACTGGCGTATTATACAGGGCGATGTTTTCTGCTTCTCTCCCTAAATTATAGGGCTTTTGGCTCATGGTAGTGTATTAGATATGGTTAGACTTATTGAGAGCCAGTTATGCTCATATCTTCCCAAGTCCTCATTAAGTAACTTCATGTTAATAGTTTGAAATTGGTTGGGAATATTCACATCCTAGAAATCAGCAAATGGTATGAATCAAGAGTCTAAGCCGATAGAAATTCTACCGTCTTGTACATGCACTGTGGTTCCTCAGTCATGGCAGAGAAAAAGCAGCTGGGAGGTTGTGCGTTACTCTTTAATGCACTGGCTTCCACTCAGTGGCCCTTGTTCAGAATTAATTAAATGTCTGAGCTTAAATGCAAGAGAGCAAGGGAATGATGAGCAGAAGGCATGTTTGGTGAGCACCATAGTTTATGCCATGGCTGGTTGTTAAATGTTAAATTAACTAACCCTTCATTCTTAGTTATAGATTGTATTGCTTTTGAGAAAACCATTTTGCCAATAATCAGTAGTGATTATCTTGATGCAGTGAAATTACCTGAGACCTAATTCATAGTTACTTCTTGCATGAAGATGGCTAGTCGTATACTTTGAACTAATGAGATAGGTCCATTGGGATGGTATTTTCTAAAGGACCTGGGAGCCTTGTGAGAAAGAAGTTATCTTAAGGGAAGTGGGAATAAGTCTACAAATTTGGCCAAAAAAAGAAATCTTTGATTCTGGAAGAGGAGCTTCTGAGGGTTTGTTCCTCAGATATGACTGTCCTCTCCATTTTGCCTGAACTTAATTTGTGATTTGTTTAAAGGAGGAAGAAGTATAAAGAGAAATCAATAAAAGCTTTTTTGTATGAATACCCTATAAAATAGTAGGGCCCAGGCTACAGTGCTTTGGATTCCTGCTAAGGGAGTATAATGTAGAACAGGAGAAGAGAATTCTACCCAGCTTGCCATATTACTCTGTAATTATCCTTAACTTTTGGTAAAAGTAATAAAACCCTGTGTCCAGAATGATATATGTGCAGATATAATTACACACGTTCAACATATGAGTTCCGGCAGCCCATGTAGCCACGTGTAAGATACCCCTGCTAATGTTCTAATGGGGCCAGCAGTGCCAACTCAGGGACACAGATACCTGGCAGAGAAGGTAGCCCTAGTGCCAGTAACCGTATGCGTTTGAAGTAGTATTTGCCTGGGGAGTGCCGTGTAGGGTGTGAGAGCAGCTCCAGTGCAATTAGCTGTGAGCTGGTAGGAAATAGCACTATTGAGGCCACAGATAGAGTGATACCTTCTTAGAACTTCAGAGCCCTTTGAAGCCTCTGTTGTCGGCATTGCTTTAAGCAGGGTGATCACGGAAGAAATATCAGAGCCTGTGTTGTCATGAGCTTTCAACACTTTCACAAAGAACGAAATTTGAACAGAAGACTCTATAGTACCAACTTGATAGGAGTAAATGAGTTAATGTATGTCAAAGGCTTATATAATGTCGGACACGTAGCAAATGCTATTAAATGTTAGTTGCTATGTTGTTGTTACTGTTGTTATTATTGTTATATATCCAGCAACATCGTCTTATTTCTTTATACTTTAGAATTAAGTTTAGCATTCTAAGTAAAATGAAGGCAAAATTAATAGGCTTTGGAGTTTAGGGCACTGTGGATGGGCTTGAGTAAGCACCAGTAATAAGGACATTTGTGTAAAGAAGTGATACTGAAGTCATTTTTCTGCACGGTGTAGTGTAAAATAGAAAATAAAAATAGAAAATTTACATCTCAGTTCTTTAAATCTAATGTTACACATTATATGAGTGCTAGGTTTCTATAAAAATTTTAAGCTATAACTAAGTTCTTCATTTGAGGAGAATTTAGAAAATATAGATATCACACTCCCCTACGTGGATAAGGTGGGAGGTTAGTACAGGCGCTGAGCACGGAATGACACCGGGGAGTTTACTGCGCTCATCCTGAGTCAGTGATGCTGTTCCGTATAGTGCACACGTTTGCTCTACAGACATTACTAGTGCATGCTCAACGTCAAGGGGATTTCAAAAAGCAGCTGCAATCGAGTGAGGTATTCCTACTTCCTTGGAATACATTTCTAATATTGTCGTTAATGGTGTAGCATTGCATTTTAATGCCCTTTGTATTGTCAAAGGTAGTGTGATCATAAACACAAAGGATAACGTGATCAGGGTCAGTGTATGTGTGTGTGCGTGTGGTGATAAACATATTATTTCACGTATGAAAGACAAACTTGGCTTCTGGTTGTACACTCCCACCCTATACGGAATACCGTGGCTTATAAATTAAAAAGGAGTTTCACAAAGGAAGCAAATTATAAACAGGAAATGAGACTCAGAAATTTAAACTCAAAAGAAAAAATTAGGAAAAAAACTTGAAAATGTAGTACAAACAAAAGGTAAATGCAAAATAATAGAAATCGAGTAATGCTGTTACTGGCATTAGATGCTAATTTGCCAAATTTTTGGCATTACATAGTTTTGAATTCAGAGCATAGGTTACATGGGTATTGCAGAGGGGCGATTCCCTTCTTTTCTTCCCCACCTTGGTCCTGGGGATATTAGGAACATTCTCATTATATTAAGCTAGGAATTAAAATGCAAAAATAATGCAAAATGATTTTCTTTCATATTCTAATTTGAGTACATTTAAAAACATGAATGTGTTGCCTTTTGTTGAGTAAATTTGTAACATTTTATTTTGAGATGGTAATTATACATTCAAATTCCTAATTCTAGAACAGCTTGTCTGGTTGGAATTACTTAACCTGGAGAGGAGGAGGTAGGTAAGAGATCTTTCATGTGTTATCTACTTTTTATTTTGGAGATGACTTAGTCTTCTAGTCTTTCGTATATACATAGATGACTGGATTACAACTGGATGCTTATAAAAGACTGTGGAGGGACTCTTCCAGTGTCTGCTGAGTTCAGGTGTTCTGGGTAATTGGAGAGAGTTGTGGTTCTCCCGTCCTGACCTTGTAGAATCGGTGAACCAGCATAAATGCCAATACATTGATTCCAGTGGGAAAGGAGGGAATAACTGAGATCTTCCTTTATACATGCAGGGAGCAGATAGGCCAACAGAAGGCTCGGGTGGCTGATCTTGCTGACGTCTGGTTAATTTTCTCTCACGGGGCTGGAAGGAGAGTACTCAGGCTTTTTCTCCTGAGAAATGTTGGCCCAATTCAGACTGGCACCCATTCATTTAGCGAAATGCTGGCAGTTTCTGGTGTGGAAAAGAAATGGGGGATAGTATAGAAATAGGTGAGCTGTCTTTGATGGCTACAGTGTTTCTGTTTCATATGCCTTCAGTTGCTAATTTGTATGCAGACCTTCCCCTTAGGCATCTAGAACTCTTGTTTTGGTCTCTTTCTTTTCTTTCCTGCCTCTAACCATCCAACAAATGTGGTTGGTTCTGAAGTACAAATAATGCAGGCTGGCTCCATGAACATAGAGGGGTAAGGGGGTAACTCTATCCGAAGTTCAGCCTTTCCAAGATGGATAGTGGTTAGATAGAAATAAATTCCTTGGGGGGTTGTATAGGTAGGGAGTTATGGGTCAGGAGAGCAGCCTGTGCAACATAGAGACACACAGTTCTGGTTGGATAATGATAATAATGTGCTTCATGCATTGGTAACGCGTCTAAAAGTGCTGAGAGATGAGGCTCTATGTGCCGTCTTCCCCCTACTTTGGGGACTAGGATTGTCCAAACAGTGGAACATTTTGATGTGTAGAGATTCTAGGAGTAAGTACTCATTGTAAGCCACAGTGCCACAGAGTAAAAACAGTAACAGTAAAATCTCTTGTTAGATCCAGAATGTGGGATTCTAACTAGAAACCCAAGATGTAGATAATATGCAGAGGGAGACTGAGGGAAGAGGAGAAGAAATGGAGTGAAGCATCCAGGCTTTCTGAGCCTCTTTCCATCTAGCTGCCATCTTCTTTCCTACCTCACAACCATCTGTTGCTGTATTGACTGCCGGTCATGTTCTTTCCCCGGCTCTTCTGTGCTACCTCCTGCTCCTAACTGGTCACTTCCCCCAAAATCCTTGTGACAGTCAGATTCCTGTGTGAGATGCCAAAGGCCTGAAGCATGGAAGTAGGATAAAGAGCTGATATGTTTTTAGGTTAGTTTCAGAGCTAGAATGGATAGGATTGGCAGCTAATTTCAAGGGAGGAATGAAAGGCCTGGCCAGCTAAATAATTTGCGTGGTCCAGTGAAAAATGAAAACAAAGGGCACATTGTTTATAAGCGATTAAGAATTTCAAATGGTGACATCAGAGCGTTTGACCAAGGGTGGGGCCCTTCTGTGAACAGGACCTGGTGCACCTGCACAGCTCACGTGCACAGGAAGCGCCCGGCTGAAGGGGTGGGGAGGGCATGAGGATTATTTTCAGCAGGAGTGGTTAGATGGTGGTAGGTACCCAGAGGGGAGAAAACTGATCCAGAGAGAGGAGTGGAGTGAAATGTTGAAAGTTACTTACTTGTGGCACATTGATCAGGCAGTGTCCACTGGGCAGTTCAAGATCTGCCTGTGAAAAATCTTTTTTTTCTTCATTACACACGTGTTCCTTTGAGGCCCTAAATCTACAATCCCTAGTAACTTTTATATTTTAGGTTAGGACAGATTTTTAAGCAAAAAGAATAATTGGATGTGTTTAAAAGTAACAGAAGGCTTTTTTTCCCTCTGTACTGAGATGACAGAGTATGTTGTCCTAAACACCAGGAAGGCAAGAATCGGGTTGACTTGTTTCAGTGCAGGGAAGACAGTAGCTGATTTCCCAGGCTGTGTCCTGGAGACTTGAAAGGGACAAATATCTTCTAAGGGTGTCTTACTGACCATCCCACCTTAAGGATTTCTATTTATTTTTACTTCATACTCCTTATTGTTGACTGCATTTTGGTAAGCCATTTATTTCCCTAATAGTCTAAATGATATTTATTTCTGAAGTTACATGAAAGCCAATTATGAATCCTATAATATAAAACCATCCCACACAACCCAGCTTCCTGATTTCTGACATGGGCCTTTGTGGAAAAAGGTGACTAGTGTTTAGCTATTGTGTTAAGTCTATTGAAAGATGACACGGATGACGGTGCTGCCGAGTGCTCTCCCATGACTCATGGACAGAGTTGCCTAGTAACTAACCCAAAATACCATTGCTGAGGCACATCAAACCGGAGAGGCATGGGCTGCTGTGAATCAGGACAAAGGTGCCTCAGTCAGCCGCTAACTTTTCTTCTCATTCATGGTTTCAATTTGGAAATTTTGTGGCCTTTGGTCAGTGATCCATAGAGTGAATAAGAACTTCTGGGTCTGTAACATCAAATCTAGTGGCTTTCTCTTTTTTCATTACTGACTGTGATGTGGGCTTCTTTGAAAGTTTGTTCCAATCATGAGAGATGGGGGGTCAGCTCAAACTAAAAAGAGTAATAAACCAGCTTAGCCCTCCGTGGAGACCATGAGTTTAATCACATTTTTCCAGGGTTTGAAGTCTGTTTGATTCCTTTTTAATTTTTTTAAATTACGGAAGTAAATCATGTTCAAGCTTTACAATTAAATTTAAAAAACTAGTTCTTTTATATTCTTCCAAAAATAATATATATGGTAATACAATTGATTTTAATTATGCTACTTTCAGTCATTTTTACCATGTATGATTAAATAAATGTTTCAACTAAAAAACAACCCCCCAAACCAAAAATACATGTATGCATGTATGCAGGTATGTGTGTTTACATGCGTGTTCACCGTGCTGAATTCAGTAGAGGGGTAAAATAAGGTGGGGATGGAGAAAAGTTTCCTGGATTTGCAAGTTAGATAATCAGCGGTGATCTTGTCTAAACAAGCACGAGAGGGATCAAGAGGTAGAACCTACACATTGCTAAAAAATGCAAGTTCTGTGTTATTCTTAGAGGTTGAAAAATATAAGGATTTTCTTGTCATTATTTAAAACTTTGAGAGCACCATGTCAACTCTGGTCTGAGTATTCATCTACATACTCATTCTGCTTTCCGAAATTCCCTTGCTGCAGTTCTGTTGTGCTCATTTTCATTAGTGGGTTTCTTTACACGTAGACTTTAAGGAGTGTGTTTCTCCTGTAGCATTTACAGAACAGGGCAGCTGGCTCTTTATTTGCTCTTTGCAGAGGAATGTGTGTGTGTTTGTTGGGAAGGGAACTTCCTTCATTCACAGTTTCTTTCAAAGATCATTTACAGACAGTTCTCTGCATTCTTTGTTTGTCCATATGCTCGGCTTAAGATATGTGAGTGGTAAATATCTATCTATCTGTCTAAATCCTAATTGTGTTTTATTAAATGGGACATGATAATGGTTATTATAATAATAAATATTTAATTAAAATTAACTTAATTAAAATTATTACAATAACATTTAATTAAAATTAATTGAATCAAAATAATTAATCATGTTTATTTGTATATTTTCAGCAAGTATTTCAGCACAGAAAATAAGTCCAAAATAAAGTTTAACAGTTTGATTGATGTGTATAATTAAAATGTAACCCCTATGTCAGGAAATCTCTTGTAGAGAGCCGTAAGGCCAGTATGTGATATTACTGGGATTGACCAAAGGACAAGGATGTGTCAGTTTCTCCAGTGTTCTTTGAAAGCCCAAGTTCTCCCTCTTCATTTATAGAAATCCTGGTAAAAGAGGAAATCTGAAACTCTGCCCTATTAACTATTACCTGCTTCAGTCAATATAGCTGGATTTGAATGAATGGTTTCTACTATTTTCACTTTTCTTTTTCTAAAGATTTTATTTGTATATAAATTATATATATTTATTTTTCTCTTACTGGAGGGGAAGAGCATGTGAGCGATAGGGAGAGGGAGAGAGAGAATCTCAAGCAGACTCCCATGGTGACTGTGGAGATCATGACCTGAGCTGAATCAAGAGTTGGCTGCTTACCTGAGTGAGCCACCCAGGAGACCTCACTTTTACTTTCTTAATGTTTGTGCTTGAAATCACGGTCAAGCTGTTCAGGGCTTCAGCTATTTATCCTCATTTTAAATTTAGAATTTGGCTCTTTTTAATGTCATGCTAGGGACAGTTTTAAATCACAGTAACTGCTGAAATAAAGCAGTTCTGGTAAGAGATAGTGGCCACTGGGATGCTCTACCCAGGGGCCCCTTTAGGACCTAGGTATTCATTCTTCCAGCTGCTGTTAGTATTGACAGATGATGACTCAAAAGTAAATTCTTTTCCAGGAATTGTCCTCACTGGAAGGAAGCTGGTTCACTCAGGTGGTGCCTCTCTCTCTCCCAGGGCAGCCAGTATTCATGATTGGTACTTAGGGGGCAGGGGCCACCAAAACTTGGCCCCTCACCCCCATTATCAAAAACTTTGAAGGCAATAGCAGCTTCAGAACTTACTGTAGGTTTGGCCAAGGCTCTGTAGCAGCAGCGTCCCTTCTGTCCAGCTCGCTCATCCTTCACAGATACCTGATACCTCCTGAGTGAAAATCTGAGAGTGTCAAAATCTGTTTCATATGACCTGTGATAGAGGGATCATAATATTCACCAATATTGAGTCAACTCTTTTTTTTAGAATGTTCATTAATTAGAAAGATAAGACAATTAAGATTGGTAACCCCAAGCCCTCAAGCAATGGAGCAGAAGATAAGGTACACCATGTAAGAGACTTGTGTTTTAGGCATATAATGCCCCAGTACCACTAAATTATTTTAAACAGGGAGTAACCGAATATGATTTTTGAAAAAGCGTTCTGGCAGCCAAGGGGGAAGGGGATTAAAGAGATACAGATGTCCCTGTTCAGAAGCTGCTTTTGTCCAGTTGAGAAATGATGGGGTTAAAAGACGGTCGATGTGGTGGGGATTGAAAGGAGAAATATAAAAGAGCCACGCTGGACTTAGTTGGTGATTGGATGTTATGTGTGAGGGAGAGAAAGCAGTCAGAGAAAGAGTAGACATTCTAGAATCTGGTTGCTGAGTAAATGGTTATGTCTTTCATTGGGTTGGGATAGCTGGAGAAGATATAGACTATAGAGAAAAGATAAATTGGTATTAGACTAGCTGAATTTCATCAAAAAGTACTTAGAGCGATTGAGGTGATTTTGGATGAGAGAGGCAAGTCTACTTTGACGAGTATATTAGAAATATGAAGGTTTTCTGCTTGTTATCCTTTTGAATCATACATATATAATATAGACATAGGTATACATACACATTTCCTCACTTCACATCTACCTGCTTAGCAAATATAGGCAACGTATCATTCTCCCATCATTTTGTAACTTGGCGTATAAACACTCAGAGTTGATGGCAAGAAAATTATTTTGGGGCAAAACACCACATTTTAATGGTCTGTACAAGGAAAAAAGCCATAAAAGGTGAATTACTTTAAGCAGAGACTTGTGTATCTGTCATAACAGTCAGTGCTCTTAACTTCTGAACCTCAGACAGACTTTCTTCCTCAGTTCATAAAAGCAAGTCATACATGCCAAGATAATGAATTGAGTCAATTACTTGGGTGTTTGTAAAAGAATTGTCAGCATGTGAATGCGTCCCTTCATTAGAGCAGAAGCCTGTGGAACCAGGAACTTCTTACCATTTTTCACACCAGAAGAATCATACCAATCATCAAATGAGCTTGTTTTGGATGCGAAAACTAGCACATCACTATTAACTTATGCAAAACCAAAAATGGCAACAAAAAGAATCAATTTTGCTGTATTAGAAGCATTTCCTCTAAAAGGGCCTAGGCCAGATTATGCAGAAGTTAACATATTTTGAACACCTCTGCTTTAGATTCTCTGCCGTTTGTGATATGTTGACTTGTGGTTTTCTTTTTTAAAATTTAAACACAGATAGGTTCTGTGAATGCTGAAAAATAGTGAAAATCATGGAGCAACAAGAGAACTATCTTTTTTCCTATGAATTATGTATTTTATAGCCTACATCTTTTTCAGTTATCCCAATCCAATGAGTTAAATGAGTTACATATTTTATGTATTTTAAGTTGTGTAATTTAAGTTATGTATTTTAAGAGTTATGTAAAAACGTGGCCCAGATGACCTTGCATATGAATTGATGCCATCTGTGCACCTGTGGATTTCTGCTTCATGGCATAATGCCCACTTGCAGATGAATTCTGGAGTTGTATAACATAGCATACTCCTACCTGTGCCTACTCCTCAACCGCCCTTCTGTTCCCAGAAATACTTATTTATTCAGAATTAGAGGTAACTGGGAATAACATCAAAAGAAGCAAACTCTGTTGCTTGTAATTATTCATCATCTTAGCCTCTCTAGAATTCATTTTTCTGCAGAAGCGTTATAAATCCCCCTGGATCATATGTCAGAAAAGAAGAAAAATTTCTACCTATGGAGCACAGAAGAATCACTTTATTTTTAGATGAAGAGACATGATGTAATTTCATGCAAACTCTTTCAGAAGCTTTATAGATGACCTCCTTCAGTTTTGACCTACTACCAGGGCAAAATCCATGTCTATTTCATTAAAAGTCATGAGGTTTATTTGTTTGTTTGTTTATGTGTAAAGTACAATAAATGTCAATGTGTAATTAACAGTGACTTTTTCAAGAGTAGGTGCTGAGTGCCATCAAAAGAACTTTTATTAGATGAAGAATCATTTCACCTTCCCGAGTCTTGAAAAGTGGAAGGCCATCTAAGCAAAGGCAATGAAGGTAGTTTTTGGACATACGAAGCTTAGAAGGGGATAATGACAAGCCTGTAAAATCTAGAAAATAATTACTTTCTAAGACATTTGGGATTTCACATAGGATTCTGAAGTAGAGAGCTGGTTCCTGAATTCAGCCCATGGAAAGGGTTGAAAGAGTCAGCAGTAACTAGTGGAGAGTTGGGTCTAGGTTGGCATGCCACATCCATGGCATAGGAACTGAGTAAGATTGTACATTAATAAAAATCTTTATGTCTTGGGGCGCCTGGGTGGCACAGCGGTTAAGCGTCTGCCTTCGGCTCAGGGCGTGATCCCGGCGTTGTGGGATCGAGACCCACATCAGGCTCCTCCACTGTGAGCCTGCTTCTTCCTCTCCCACTCCCCCTGCTTGTGTTCCCTCTCTTGCTGGCTGTCTCTGTCTCTGTCAAATAAATAAATAAATAAATAAATAAATAAATAAATAAATAAATAATCTTTATGTCTTATTAATTTTATATGAATGGGAATAATTCTACCTCCCTCATATGGTAGGTAATTTTAAGGAAGTAAGATAGAGAAAGTTCATGGTAAGTTCTATATAAATATTCATTTTCCCTTGCATTTTTGAATCACACCTGTTATTGGAGAAATGCATTGTTAAGTATGATTTTTGGTTTTTATTTAACCCTCTTTTTAAAAAATATTTTATTTATTTTATTTGAGAGATCATGAGTGAGAGAGAGAGAAAGGAGCAGGGGGGAGAGGGTGAGGGAGAAGCAGACTCCCCACTGAGCAGGGAGCCCGATGTGGGACTTGATCCCAGGACCCTGAGATCATGACCTGACCCAAAGGCAGATGCTTAACTGACTGAGCCACCCAGGTGCCCCAACCATCTTTTTGAACTAACACAAAGAATTGTATTTTCAAATCTGACTCATGTGAATCAAAAATATTTCTTGTTACTAATCTGAAAGGCAATTGGGAGACAAAGCAGGGAGAAGTCTGGGACATGGAAAACAACTTCCTTTTTTCCTCCTTCCTGCATGGGACATATGGTCTCCGGCCAAGAGTGGACATGGTTTCTCAAGACATGGTCCCTCACATAGCAGAAGGCATTTTGTTCTCCCCAGATTATATGCAGGTTGTGTAACACTGTCCATGGAGCGAGCTTTATGTATCTATAGATTCTGGGTTTATTGACCACCACACTCTGAAGCTATGGAATACTATGAAGCACAGTCTATGGATAAACACCCTCCACTTAGTAAATATCATTGTTCTCTTTACCTAGCAGTTTGGAAAATTGTTTGCAAGGACATTACATTTGATGTCCTGCCGCCTTCTGTTTCCCACAGAGTATGCCGCCAGTAAAGGGAATGAATGGAACACAGCTGCTTTAACTCCTTCTTCCCTGTATCTTCTCTCTATTTGACAAAAGCTTAACTTTTAGCACATAATTATGTCAGTTTCCTCCAGTTCTTCTCACTGCACTGTATTGTAAACTTCTAATAAGCTGATCCTTGTGAAATAATGGAAAAAAGAGTAGACCAGCATTTAGGAACAGGAATCCTTGTCCTCACTTCTTGCATGTTACGAAAAAGCTTTGGTGTTTTTCAAGGATTACACAAAATAGTGGAATGGTATTTCTGAGTCATTTCTTTATCTGTTAAATTGGGATTTTGCTTGTTCCGTGTATTCAGAAGGATTTAGGGAGTTATATTTGACAGATATGTGAAAAATAATAGAAAGTATGGATTATATATTGTGCACACATCTCACTGTTTGATTTTCAGAGATGTGTGTTAAATAAAAATTTAATTTTTCAATGGTGAATAAAGTGTTACGTGTGTGTGTGTGTGTGTGTGTGTATAAACCATGCTTGTTTTTAAAGTAAACAGTTATAAGAATTACAAAAACAGTTCAAGTATTTCTCAATTTCATCTGCAGATATAGCCATAGTTAAAATCTGCAGTGTACCCTTTTAGTCTACTTTCTATCATATGCAGGCATACACAATTGCTTTCTCTCTATACTTCTCTATCTGTGTATAAATGTGATCAATTATCATTGTACATTTTTGCAGCTTGCTTTTCTGCTCCGAAGCAGTACTTTGTATTTATCTTTTCATGTCAATATATATTGATCTATGTCATAAATTTTAATTCCCAGGTACTCTAAATTTATATTCATATGTAAACTTCAGTATAAAAAATGTCTGCCCTCAGTCTTTGGAGTTGATATTCATACTAATTTTATAATTCGTAGTACAAACCGTGTTTTACTGTAGCAGTGCTAGGACACTTTGGCTGTCATAACACCAATGGCAACATTATTATGATGCTGTATCCATAATACAGTTTGTATACGTGACAATAATGGCTAATAATGACTGAGAACAGATAATCCTATTAAATAGGGTACTATTAAGGTCTTCAATTTAAAATGAGGAAAGTGAGACACAGATGGTTTAACATCTTACACAAGGTCTAAAAGCTAAGGATCTGATTGAGTCTAAAGCACAAACTTAAATATTACATTAAATATTTAGAAAATTAGGGTTTCTCCAAACTATATTGTGGTGGAAAGTTAAGTTTCAATTCCTCCCTTCACTGAAGTTCCTAAGCATATTCAAATGGATCCTTACAGCCTTTGGTTCCTTTTGGGACCGGAGACTTCAGCCTAACCCCTTAATCGTCTTTCTTTTTAAATTAACTGAACTTGGGAGAGAGAGCGACAGAGGGAGAGAGGGGCTCTTGCCAGTAAGCAAGGCACATTTACCTTTGATTTCTAACAGTGTTGTTGCTGCTTGAAGCTCAACCAAACTACCTATATTTTCTGTCTGCTCACAGCTCCATATGGGGCAGTAGGGTCATTATTACTTTGGGGACACTTGGACTCAGCATCCAAAGTCACGTTGCTTTCTGGCTGGGGCTCTGGGACTTTGTTAGCTGTGTGGGGCTTGATTTGCACAATGGCTATTTTTTAAAAGCAGTCCATCTTAAAATCTGAAGGATTTTCTTTCCTATTGTCATGAGAACATCTCTTAAATTACTCCCTCGTTTTAACATAAGGGCTAGGAAACTTTTTTAGGGTGGTGAGACTGACAGCAAACATTTATCTAGATTTCTTTGAGTCAGTTTCTCATTCCCTAGTGGGTCATCTTCATCTGCGGTTAAACTCAATCTGGAGTAGTAAGAGCTCAAATGCTATTCAGTGCCTTATCTGTGGTGTACCATGGGTTTGTTCCAGAGAAATGTGAAGGCCAAATCTTGCTTGAAACCATCAATACCTACTTTGAAAGTCTTGCGGAACTTTTACTGTCTTTAAGTGAATTGAAGGTTAGCATGATAGACCCTAGGAAGGGTTGAATCCTAAGATTGCCTAGTGGTTGCCATCTTTCTTAACAAGCATTACATGTTCCACCCCCATATCTCCCAAGTGAACCACCGAAGTTCTGATGATTCACCTGGTTTCAGCCAACAATGGTCATAGATTTCCCTCCTGGCACTCTTGGTTTAGGTGGGTTTCCCTGTAACTGTTTTCTCCAGGTTGTCACCTAGGACAAATCTTAGTACTAGTTACAACGGAGTAGTTCAGAGATGGATTACCATGTTGTTGAGGAAATACTGCCATCTGGAGGAGAGTTACAACAGTTAGGTCAGCTGTCTGAACCTATTGTAGTTGACCCTTGATCCGCAGGGGTTTGAACTGGAGGGTTCCACTTATATGCTGATTTTTTTTGGATAAAAAAATAGTACAGTACTTTAAATATATCTTCTCTTATAGTATTCTTAATAACATTTTGTTTTCTCTAGCTTATTTTATTGTAAGAATACAGCATATAATACATATACAAAATATGCATTAATTGACTATGTTAAGGTAAGGCTTCCAGTCAATGGTAGGCTATTAGTAGTTAAATTTTGGGGGAGTCCAAAGTTATATGTGGATTTTTGACATACCCGTCCATTGTTTAAGAGTCAGCTATACTTAAAATAACCTTCCCAGTTCTTCCTCGTTAACAAGCAATAAGTTGGAAGACCATTTATTATCTGGTTGTGTGATTCTGTCAACACATTCACTACCAGTTCCCATGGGCTAGTTCGAATCTCATTTATTGACTTTAAAGGCCCTCATTTTCCCTTTTTTAAGAAAACCATGCCTGTATCAGCATCTCATCTTTGTTGATCAAACTGTCTAGAACTGGGAAGGGTCTGGTACTTCACCCTGACTTCAGGCTAACAAGTTAGCCGGCTCACGGATGCAGGAGGAAGATGTGAGCCTCCTGTGGCAGACACAAAACGCTTTATTACTTACAACAATCGCGTTAATCAGAGCATTAGCAATTTTCTTGTTCTGGTCCCCTGGTGATGGGGAGAGGCACAAATGGTACCTGCTCGTGCAGTGGTTTGAGATACGGGAGAGGAACTCTGAGCTTAGGGAACACAAATGCCTTCTGCTACAGCAGGAGACATTAATTTTATTATACTGCATGGTAAGCATTTCTGACTTTTTTCTCCGGGAGGAACACTATCTCTATCTTTCAAAGCTGTTCAGTATACAAATATCCTTGGAAAAATATTTCAGAACAAAGGCAGCCAGACATGCAGATATGCAAGAAAATGACAGAAAATTATCTCTCAATAGGGTTACTGTTAGCCGAGAAATTTTCTCAGATTGGGCCTTTGGATTATTTTCTTTACCTGAAGTGCTTCTTGAATTTTAAGGTGCATGTAAGTCACATGGGGATCTTGTTAGAAAACAGATTCTGATCAGTAGATGTAGTTTGGGGCCAAGGGTTCACACTCGGAGGAGCTCTCCGGTGATGTTTATGCTACTTGATCTGTGTACAACACTTTAAGCAAAAGCTTACAGTTTAACACTACGGAGTCCAAGCTTCAATAAGCCAACCCAGTAGACTTCTACTACTCAAGTCAACACAGTGAATTTTGAACCTCGGATGAGCCCAGTCTTGTCAATTAAGTTGACCCGTCGAGAGTCTTATTTCGTCTTGCTTCATCTAACCCTTCCACACATACACTGTTGACTGCTGCCCATACAGGTCGATGAATTCCTGCAGTTCTTAATCGAAGCTGTTTCCTCTTGGGTCAAGTTTTGTACTTTTGTACCTGGGCTAGTCAGGATTCTGATTCCCATTAGGGGTCTGGAGGCAATGAGTCAACTGTCCCAATTACAAACGTTGAAAGATTTTTATTTCAGAAAATGCCGATTCCATCACAAAGGAAAGGTGATTGGTTATACTTCAGCTGGCAAGGGGGCCTCAAGATGATTTATAATTTCAGAGTTTTCAGCCTTGTCTGTGATTGCTCACTTTCTCTCCATGTCTCAGCATCTCTTTCATTCCCTTCCAGTGCCCTTAGTTGGCTGGATTGAGCATTTAATTGGCACTGCAGTTCTTACCATTATGATCAGGTCTTGGGCTGCTTTCAGCTATAAGACATGAACTCTCAAAGATGTTTTCTTATCATCCACTTGCGTTCTGTGTTGGGCAGTCACACGTCTTGGTTTCTCCTTCCCTTCTTGCTGCATGTTCCAGGACTTCAGAAGTTAGATCATGGCCCCAATTTGTAATCAATACTTGGTCATTACTATTGGAGTCATTATATCAGTGCCACAGCTGTATGATCTCTTCCTGCCTCGTGTACTTCATCCCAAGTGTTATGGATGAATATGTTTAAAAAAGGAAAAGCCTCAGTTTTCCTCCTTCTGTGGGGAAAAACCCAGTTCTTCCCTCCTATGTGTTTCTTCCCTCCGAGTCTCCTTAACGACTCACATAAAACACTTCACTTGGGTCACCAAATGTGTGGAGGCTTTTCCCCACACCAAGCAATTCTCTGTGACACCAGCTGGGTGTCCTACAATTTAACTCAATTCTGACACTATTTACACAGAGATAATGTCAGATCCTACCGATTAAGGGCTCAGTTCTACAACATTACCCCACCCCCCATCCCACAGCACACTTAATGAGCCAGTTACAAGCCCAGATTATCATGTGTGCTTCTGACCAAGTGGCTGTAGGTCAGAGGTTCCCGTGATCTCCTTCCTTGGATTTGATTACTTTGCTAAAGTAACTCCAAGAACTCTGGGAAACACTTATGTTTACCAGTTTAACGGATATGATAAATGACACAGATAAACAAACAGCTGAAGACATACATAGAGTAAGGTCAGGGAGGCTTGTGAGCTCGGGAGCTCCTGTCCCAGTGGAAGTGGGGTGCATCACCCTTCTGGTATGGATGTGCTTGTTTGCCACCTGAAAGCTCTCCAGGCTTCGTACTTTTGGGCTGTAGGCTTTCCTCACCTAGGTATGATCAATTATGAACTCCATTTCCAGCCCCTCTCCCTTCTCTGGAGGATGGAGGAGGGGCAAAAATGCCATGGTTTCAGTTATGGTTTGGTCTTTCTGGTGACCAGCTTCCATCCAGGAGCACACCCAGAGTCAGAGAACAAAAGATGTTCCTAATGCTTTTATCACTTATGGATTTACGAGGGTTTTAGGAGCCTCGTAATGGGGTCAAAGACAAATATTAGAACAAGAGATGCTCCCAGTGTGCTGACCACTTGGGAAATTATAAAGATTTTAGCTTTGGGGGCAGAGACCAATGTATATATTTTCTGTTATCTCACAGCTTGTATCCTCCCAAAATTCATATGTTGGAGCTCTAACAAACTCTAACACCTAATGTGACTGTACTTGGAGATAAAGCCTATGAGGAGGGGGTAAAGGTTAAATGAGGCCATAAACCTTATCCAGTAGAGCTGGTGCCCTTATAAGGAAAGGAAAAGTGAACAGAACTCATTGTCTTTCCACGTGTATACCCCAAGGAAAAGCTATGGGAGCACATAGCAAGAAGTGGCTGTCTACAAGGCAGGAAGAAGGCTCTTGCTAGAAACTGACCATGTGGAGACTTAGATCATGACCTTCCAGCTTCCAGAACTGTGAGAAGAGAAGTTTAACATCCAGCCTGTAGTGTTGTGGCAGCCAAACACGCTAAGACGGTAAGCCACCAGCAGTGGTAATTTAAATTATTTGAATTACTGTAATACCACCACCTGCCATGTATTACCCATTAGTCATTTCCTTCTGCCAAAGGGATTATCCTTCCACTCCTCAATTATATAAGTATCTTAGTCCCAGGGCTTTATTTGACAATATCTTTCCTGAGGCCATGGCTCAGTTCCAATTATTCTATCAGTCAGTACTAGGAAATAGGTGGTAAGCTCAAATTGGGTAATTTGTGGAGAGTTTAATAAAACGTCTATTAACTGTCATCTGAGCAGGATGTTTGGAAACCCACAAGAGATAGTGCATGTCAGCACTAGGGCTGAGGAGATAAGAAGAGAGAATAGTTATTGGAACCCGGAAACTGAGAGAGCTAGGTAGGTAGGGCTGCCTGACAGAACCTGAGGCCTCAGGTCCAAGGAATTGAGCCATTCCACACCAATCCTGTGGGGAGTGTCAGAGTGACTCACTCTTCTCCTTCCTCACATCCCCTCATCACTTTTTCCCCCCATCTTTTTTAAGAATAACTGGTGGCACATTGATTATACAAGAACCCCTCCATGGGTAGACACCATATTTCAAATACAAAATTAGTTTTCTGCCTGTATGGTTTCTTCCAGTATAAGCATCTACGAGCTTTCAGAGTAATTTATCCTTCATCTTGGATCTCAAACAACAGATCTCACATGGATGAAGTAGTTGATGGGACTTTGTATGATCCCTGTGTTGGGGACACACATTTTCACTGGTTGAAGGACAAAAATGGATGCAAAAGGACAAAAAAAAAAAAAAAAAGAAAAAGAAAGGGAAGAAAGAAAAAGAAAGAAAACTTTGAAATAACTTCCATTCTTCCTCCCAGGCTCCCTTCCCCTCCTCATCCATCCTGTTTCGTACCTGAAGGCAGAGCTATATGACTTTATGGAGGGAAGGAAGAGAGGCCTGTTGGCCTCTTAACATCCTGGCTTCCTTTCTGTTGGGTTGCAGTAGGCAGGCTGCCATCTCCGACAGAAGGCCAAAGCTTCTGTGGGCCAGTCCTTTTCATATGGATATCTCTTCTTCTGGGATTTGGAAACTGCCCCCTCATAGTCAGGAGAGATTCTTGTACCTTGATTTTTACAAGTCCTACTTTACACCATTTTCCTTGGTGTTTTCTTATACCCTTGCCACATTTTGGCAAATAGTTCCTTTATCAAATTATCTCCAACCACCCACTTTGAGAATGCCATCTGTTTCCTGTTAGGACTCTGAGATACATGCACTGTGCTAGATTGCTTCCCTGGCTCATTTGGTTCTCTCAGCAACCCTATGAAGTAGGTTATTATAATACTTTAAAGGGAAGGGTACCAAGGTTATAAGTGCACATTATATAAGTGCATTGCTTTCCAGCTTTATATGAATTGTTCTTCAAACAAGTTGAAATCACATAGTTTGCACAAATTACATCCTGCTTTTTTCTCCAACCATTTTCTCTTTGCTTGTGTCATGAAGTTTTATTCATACTTATAATCTTACGGGCTACACGACAATCCGTTTTGTGGGTGTGACGTAATCTACCAAACTGATTCTCCTATGTCGAACATTTGGGTCATTTTATGTTTTTCACTGCTCTGAATGAAACTGTGATAAACATTTTCGAGAGTAGCACTGAGTGATATGGTTTGTGCATCCACATGCATATATATTGCCTAACATATACGTATTCATAATACGTAGATATTCAATTGGAAATACTCAAAATAATTATTTATGTGTCTTATTATACAGAGAGTTTCTTCTTACTTGCTTTTTTGGTCCAGTTTTTTTTCCTGTAAATCTTGCTGAAGATACAGGGAAAATAGTACTGTTTCCAGGCAATGAATTCACTCCTAGAATAAATTATTCTTGGAGCTGACTTTTATTTATCTATTTCGAACTGATTAGAAATAGTGGTAATGATAATACCTTATATTGGAAAAGTACCATAGACTTTACAAAGCAAATCTTATATGGCCAACCAAACTTCTCTGTGTACTAGACTGGATATGTAGAGGAGAAATGAAAGCATAAAGTACAAGATTTGCCATTATGTCAGTTTAGTCACCTAGATACTGCCACTGAGGGTGGAAAATTCTGCCAACTCCAGAGAGATTCTGATAAACACTAACATCTCATGGATTATATTTTCCATGATTGAAAAGAAGTCAGATAGTCTAAGTTTGGAATCTGCGTACACAGCCCCTGCTCTGTATTTACCAACTGCGCAAAAGATTTGATTTCTCCCGACTTCTCATTTTTTCATCTGTAAATGAGGCTAAAAATATCTTCTTGACAGGGCTGTTGTCGAAATGAGCATTCATATTTGAAAGTTATTTGTAAAGATGTTGGTAAGTGCTAATGGGCTACAGACCTACTTACTGGAAATAGCAAGGGTCTCTATCCTGGGAATATATTGCTAGATCATTTGTTCTTTTTCACTGGTCATTATATAATCTAGAAGAAAGGGAAAAAACATGTTCCAGCTGCACTGCATAATTAGTCCTGAAACAATTGCCATGTAGACTATTCCCTGTGTTGATTCTTTACGGTGCTCGCTGTTCCTGCTAAGCCTTGACTCTGCTCTTTGCTAGAATGAGCAGTGGCCTCTTTCTGAGTCTTGGAATTTCACAGTTACAGTTGCTTCTTTGTACTAAAATTGCTCTTCCTTGCAATAGAAAAATGATATGGGATCTTATACCACAGAGTATTGGTCCTGGAAAGGATCTTAGAAAAACATCCAGTACCGAGTTCATAAATTCTGATTTCTAGGGAGGCATGAATAAAGAATGAATATCGAGTCCTTTGGCCCTCTTGTCTTTAGTTTTCCCAAATGTGATAGAAATATGAGTACAGGTAAATTGTTCTTTACTATGAGGTAAATAACAGTGGGAGAGTGTTGATAAATACTGGAATGGAACTTTAGCTTATATCCCTAGGAAAAATTTAGTGAGTAGTGGCAATTTGGGTAAATTGGAGACATGTGCCTTACATTGTGTCCCTGGAAACAGACTTTGAGGAAGAGAATGACATGTAGGCTTACTGGGATGTGCTCTTAGGAGATGCATTTCTAAGAAGTAAGAAAGGCAAGTTTGAGTCAAGACCTTATCTGATCCCAAGTGGGGCTCCAGAGCTGGGATGACCCTTTAGAGTTGTCTTTGATTGAAGAAAAGGAGCCAGGCCTCAGTTGGTCTAACTTAGTCTCGAGTTAGTTTTTTGCATCTGGTCAAGGGTAGTTCTCAATGATGAACACAGTTATGAGCTGTCAGCACTTGATACTGCCCAGTAGAATTTGGGCGCAGGGTGAATGGGTGTAGTGTTGTAGGGAGGGTTATGTTGGCTCTGGAAAGAGTATCTAAGCAGTGCTTCATCAAATCTCCTCTGTCGTGCTAATCAATTTCAGCTGATTATTGTCGTGTGCGAAAATGAAGCAGATAACACCATATTTTCCAATGTTTCAAAAAAAAAATCCTGAAATTCAGATTATTGAGTTAAATCTACCTATTTTAAATATTCACTCAAATGTAAAAGACTGCCAATTTAAAACACTCATGTGAGGCACATCTGATCTCAAGGACTCCCAGTTTGCTAATTCATATTTAGTTCAGTCTCTCCATTTTAGGACAAAAACACTGACTAGAAGAGAAGAAATAAAAAGGCCAGAGTCATAGAATTATTCTGATAACTCTGATTTCCAAGGCCTCAGTGCAGTGATTCTTGCTCCTTTCTCTGCATCGTCAGTGGATATCAATGAAAATGTGCTTTTTCTTAAACTATCTTAGTGCTCCTCCGGTCTCCATAGGAGCATTGTGAATAATGTCTTGTTCATTAAAATTTATTTACAGATCATTCAAAGAGAAACGCTTGGTACTAAATACTTCCTCAGGGAAGGTTACTCCAAAAAAACCTAGTGGCACATTGCTGGCCTCCTAATTAGCAGACTAGGACAGGTCTGTCAGTCTCTCTGGGGATTCATAAAAAAATTACAATTAGTTGGGAAAGTCAGATTGTAAAGTACATTCTGTGAGGGAAGTTCAAATGTAATAGCTATCTTTTCAATACCTACTTAATCCTAACTAGGTATCTTCAAAATTAGAAAACTTTTTAAATTTAACTTTTAATACCTTATACACTTGCTCAGGGTCCTTATTTTCAGGACAGTGAAAGAGAAGTCAAAGTTTCAGAGAATTTACAGAAGACCTTGGATGACCCTAGGCCAAGAGATTTGTTGAATCCCCCTTTCCCTCAGCATCCCCACTTGCACTTACTGTAAATGACACAGCCTTGAGGGAGAAGAAGCAAGCATGAGATAATTGAATAAAAATGGGAAAGAACAGTTATCATGAGGAATGTTGTGGGCAGTACTTTACTTCCCGTGTTTATTTCTCTTATGTCTTTTTCTCCCCACTTGTTTCTTCCTCTCATCTACAAATATTCTCATGGGTCTTCTATTCTAATGAAAACAAAATTCCTATCATCCATTTTTCACTTAAACTATTTTTTTCTATCTTGACGTAGTTAAACTTCTTAACATAATAGTATAACCTAGTGTTTCTCAAACTGTAAAGTGCTTTGAGATCACCAGAGCATCTTGCTAAAATGCATATCCTGATTAAATATGTCTGGGATGGGCCTGAACGTTCACATCTCTAACAGGCTCCCAGGTGATGATGATGCGGCTGGTCCATGATACTCTTTGAATAGGAAAAATTCACATTGTATTTGACAAAACACTTGCTATGAACTGAGGTTTTCGTCTTTCCAAAGTTCATATGTTGAAGTTCTAATCTTCAAGGTGATGGCTTTTGGAGATAAGGCAACGTTGGGAGGTCATTAGGGTTAGATTCAGTCATGAGAATAGGCTCTAATATGGGATTATTGTTTTTATAAAAAGAAGAGGAGACACAAGACCTCTCCTCCGTGTGAATCTACAGCAAGAACGCTGAGCCAGGCAGTGAGTCTGCTGGCTTCTCCGTCTTTGATCCCCCAGTTTCCAGAACTGTGAGAAGTAGATGCTTGTTGTGTAGGCACCTAATCCATAGTTTGTTACAGCAGTGTCGGCGAAGACACCAGTTGACTAAATCATTTCTCCCATTCCCTTTACACTCCTCCGTTCCTTGCCTCAGGCCTCCACTCTACCAATCTGTTGGCCATCCAATGATCTTTGTATTACCAGCTTTTCATAATCCTTATCGTAACTATTTGCTCACTTATTTCATGAATGAGACTAGCATTCTCTTGTCCTTAAACCTCTCTTCTCTCTTGCCTTACATGTCTCTGCATCATTCTAGTTATACCTTTTTTCCCTTCTTTTTCTGGACTTGTCCAGGGTCTCTTTTCTTCCTTCTGGCCCAATGAAAGCAATTTCTAAGCTTTGTCAATCACCTTCTTTTCTTTGCTCCCTGAGCTCCTCCCTTGTTTTCTCACTTAACCCCAATTCTTCTCTATTCTGAATTTCAAATTCTGTATCTCAAATAATGACCTCTATTTTATTTTATTTTATTTTATTTTATTTTATTTTATTTTATTTTTTTTTTTTTAAAGATTTTATTTATTTATGTGACAGAGAGACAGCCAGCGAGAGAGGGAACACAGCAGGGGGAGTGGGAGAGGAAGAAGCAGGCTCATAGCGGAGGAGCCTGATGTGGGACTCGATCCCGGAACGCCGGGATCACGCCCTGAGCCGAAGGCAGACGCTTTAACGACTGCGCTACCCAGGCGCCCCAATGACCTCTATTTTAAATATCACTTCTAATTTATTAATTTTATCCTAGAACTCTCTTTTGGATATACTGATGATTCTTCAAACATAACATATCCCCAAATAATCTTATCTTCAATTATTCAAAGAACATATCCTTCATATGCCTGTCTCTACACCTTTTGTCGTAATTAGTCTGGGCTTAGGATAAACCATATCTATTTTTAAAATAAACTTTTAACTTTAGAACAGTTTTTGGCTTTCAGAATTATTGTAAAAGTAGTTCAGAGAACTCTTGAATACCTTAAACCCAGTTTCTCCTGTTATTGACATCTTATATTAATATAGTATCCTTATCACATTTAATGGGCAAATATTGATACATTCTTATTAATTATTGTTAATATTTTTTTATTAATCTATACTTTCTTCAGATTTCCTCAGTTTTTCCCTAATCATCTTTTTCTGTTTGCGGATTCTATTTAGGATACCACATTACATTTACTATACATGTATCCTTAGGCTTATCTTGGTTGTGATGGTTTTTAAGGTGTTCTTTGTTTCTGATAACCTTGACAGTTTTAAGGATGACTGGTCAGGGGGGCGCCTGGGTGGCTCAGTTGTTAAGCGTCTGCCTTCAGCTCAGGGCGTGATCCCAGGGTCCTGGGATTGAGTCCCGCATCGGGCTCCCTCTCCACTGGGAGCCTGCTGCTTTCTCTCTCACTCCCCCTGCTTGTGTTCCCTCTCTCGAAGGGCTGTCTCTCTCTCTCTGTAAAAAAAAAAAAAAAAAAAAAAAAAAAAAAAGGATGACTGGTCAGAGATTTTGTAGAATACCTCTCAATGGGAAATTTTCTAAATGTTTTTCTCATGGTTAGACTAGAGCGTATGTTTTTGGAAGGAAGACCACAAAGATGAAGTGCCATTCTCATTACATCAAATCAGGGGTGCATATGTCACTATGACTATTGATATTAACCATAATCAGCTGGCTGGGCTAGCATTTACCAGTTTCTCTACTATAAAATATGCCTCTTTTTCCTTCTTTCCCATGCTGTACTTTTTGGAAGAAAGCCACTATATATAGCCCACACTTAGAACAGGGATTTAGGTTCCCTCTCTTTAAGGATGGATTATCTGCACAAATCATTTGTAAATTTTCTGCATGGGATATTTACCATGCTTTTGTTGTGAATGAGAAGAGAGTAAGTTTCATCTATACGTGACTTACATTAAAGGCATAACAATATTTAAAGATTATTATTTATCTCATATTATTAAAGTTCTGCTATGACAGAAGAAGTGAAAATTAAGGACTTAGATATCTTGCTGTGATTGTGACATGAATTACCTAAAAGCAATATTATTTTTCACAACTGCAGAAGGAAATCGAGATAAGAATAATCAGTGAGTTTTTATGGCCACTATGTTTTACTCTATAATGATATCCACTTTAAATACACATAAAATTATTTTTAGGCAGTAATATTTGGGAGTTTGAATCAAGGAAAGGACCAATTAAGTAGTATCTGCATATTTTTCTTCAAATTTTTATGTTCTAGCTATTGGTGAACGTGTGGTCTTCGGAAGAATAAATATCATATGGATTATAGGCTATTGTGTCAGCCACACTTGCTGCTTCAGAAAAGGGTGTCTAACAAAATCTGTCACTCCTGCTTGGTTTTGCCAGCCTTTTCTGTGGAATACAATTTGGATGACACCAAAATGTCATGAAGGTCATTTCAAGGAAACTGCTTTATATTTAAAATATAGACACAGCATTTATTTTATTTTTTTAAAGATTTTTTTATTTATTTTAGAGGTAGGAGGAGGGCAAAAGGAGAGGGAGAGACAGTTTTAAGCAGACTCTATGCTGAGCATGGAGTCTGGCATGGCTTGATCTCAATACCCTAAGATCACGACTTGAACCAAAACCAAGAGTCAGATGCTTAACTGACTGCACCACCCAGGGGCCCCTAGAGGCACAGAATTTATTAAAAAAAAAAAAAAAGTTTGCAAGGTATGTGTGGGTCAGTGTGGGGGTGCAAACACAGGAAACATGTTCTTAACTGTGTTGGTTTCTCTACAAGATGGTCCACTGCAATCTCCCCCCTCCCACACGCAAATCATTTCTTTGAAATATTCTATTTTTAAGGGAGAAAGCAATTTCATCACCATAACAAACACAGAATTATAACATCTGTTTCACAATGTAGCTCATATCTTTTTTGACAGTTTTAACACATTTCTGAATATAACATATTTTCCCATTCTCATGCCACACTTGGCGACTAAGATCACTAGACACAGGAATATGTTTTTCTTGCTTGCCTTCTTGCTTCCTTCTTTTCTCATGAAAAGAATAAAGTCCAGAAAACGAGGATCATACTCTCATGATAATCTAGGCATTTTTACTGGTCTTTTAAATAGGTTGCTATTTTTGGTCTCTACAATATATAATTGCATTTAATAACATATTCCAATGGCTCCTCATTTTCTTTTTCATAAATACTTATTTGAGGTGATATATAAAGCACATATAAAAGAGTTCACAAAACAAAAATGTTACAAGGCAAACACTGTTGTAACCACCATTAGTTCAGAAACTAAAAGTTTGCCTGTCAGGAGTCTCTCTCATGCATTCCTAAACACTACAATTTGGTTTTGCCTGATGTTTGAAAATTCAATAAATAGGATGATATAGAATGTGTTTTTTTGTGGCTTTCCCCCACAAAGTAAAGATTGAGATTATTCTGCAAATAGATATAAGAATGCTGATGTAAAGAATACGTCTCTAGACAGTATAGCAAGGCCAGAAAGAGCAAGAGAGGAGGACACACTGAAGAAGCATGACCAAAAAAAAAAAAAAAATAGAAGAAGGAGAAGAAAGAAGAAGAAAGAAGCAGAAGACGATGAAAGGCAGGCAGGCAAGGAAGGAAGGAGAAGAAGAAAATCTGCCTGGGAGCAGAATGGAAATTTTCCTTAGCCACACTGAACTATACACATTTACATCACTTTCTGCACTTGATCTTAGCCGAAAGGCCGAGAAGCAATTGCATTAAGTCTTATATTTACTCTCAGAGCTGTACTGTGTAATACAAATTGTTGTTTATAATTAGGCAGTTAGCCATGTAGAGTCATATAGAACTTTAATTCCATAATATTAATCTCACATAAACTTTTATTATGTATTGCATGAACAATTGAGTTAAAGAACAGATAAGGGCAGCATTATGTATTACCTAGACCAGGTAGGGCTTCCTAACTAATACAATAACTGTTCTGGTGTGTAGTGTTGACAGTGTTGGTAACAATACCTTTCTGGGATGCTGTCTTAAACAGTCTTATTTCTGTCCTGAAGTGCCAAAAGGAATTTGGGTTTAATCCACTGGGAAATAGGAAACCAGTGAAAGGCTTTAAGAATGTAAGTGACATGAAAACATCCTATTTTAGAGATAAAATGGCTTTGGTAGTTTGTGATAGTTGGGAAAAAAAAAAAAAAAAGCCTGGAGACAATTGTAGGAATCAGAAATTATGAAAGCACTAGAAATGTAGGGGAGTGGGAATAGTTTTATAAGATATAAAATCTTAGTTCTTTAATTTGGTAAGAAAGATTGTCTCTACTTTGCTGTAATCCTAGTGTTTAACCGTTCATTGTTCTGTTTACTCACTCACTCACTCATTCATTCAACAAAGAGCATCTACTATGAGCCAGATTCTGTACTAGGTACTGGGGAGATAGCAGGAGAAAGAAGTAGGTGAAAATTCCTTCCATCAAAATGCTTACATTTCAACTGGGAATAAAAAGACAGTAAATTTAATAAATAATATAAATACTATGTCAAAGGTGATAAATTCTACGAAGAAATACATACAGGGAACGGGATTAGGAAATGCTAGGAGAGGAGAGTTTCAGACAGGTGGTAAGAAGCAAGGTGTCACGGAGAAGATTGAGATATCTTCAGGAGACTTTTGAGCAGATGCCTGAAGCCTGGCAAAACTTATTAGGGTGAGACATGTGGATATCTAGGGAAGTAGTGTTACAGGTTAAAAAAAAAAAAAATATATATATATATATATATAGCAACTCCAAAGGCCCTGAGATAGAAATGGGCCTGGCATGGTTGAGGGACAGCCACGAATTCACTTTGGTTGGAATGAAGTGGTCAGGGGTCTATTAGTCGACTAGGTCATATAAATAATAGGGAATCCAGAAAAATTCAGGGCCCTATAGGTTTTTATAAGGAATTTGGTTTTTTTCTGAGTGAAATAGGAAAAAAATTAGATTTCTTAAAGCAGAATAATCACATGATCTGGCTTAAGTTTTGAAAGGATCATTCTGGATAATAGTACAGAGCAGAGCAGTGAAGGCAGGAACAGAGATACCATTTAGGAGCTATGTGAACAGTCTAGGTGAAAGATGTGTTAGATCAGGATAGTAGCAATAGAGGAACAGTATGTGTGTGTGTGTGTGTGTGTATAAATTATAAAATACAACTATACTGTTTAGATATAATTGTTTATATCTTAATACATAAATATGCAATATAGTTTGAACATGGAGTTTAATAGCTGAAGGAAAAGTTCAAGAGAAAGAGAAGAATCAAGAATAACTGCACTGTTTTTGGCTAAGCAACTGGAAAGATTTAGTCACATTTATTTAGATAGGAAACACTGGAAGAAGAGAAGGTATGAATGAAAAAAATAATCAGGAGTCTTGTGGACATGTTGATACTGAAATATCAGATGTTCATGTAAAAATGTCAAGACTTTTGGGTATATGATTGTAGCGTTTGGAATAGTATTAAAAACTGAGATTGGATGAAATTACCAGAAGAGTAAGCATACAGAGACAAGATAATACATATGAGGACCAAGCTCTGGATGGGCATTTTGGTATCTAGAAGTCAAGAATATGAGGATCAATCAGAAAACAAACAAACAAACACTGAAAAGGATTAGACAGGAGAGCATAGAATAATAGAAATTGAGACTATGAAGGTATTAACTTTGTTCTTAATAATAAAGTACTGGGTATAATAGTGTGAGAAGCTAAGAGAAAGTGGAGAACTATTTTATTAGAAGACATCTAGTGAGCTCAGAATCCAGCATACTGGATATATAATCAGTGTGAATATTAGAATCACTAATTATGAGAACTTTGCCAAATAAAGCAACTGTGACATTGGAGCCAAAAATCTTCATAGATGTAACCCAAGGTGTCTGTTGGTGATTGCAACAAAGAGAGGTTGTAATATGATATAAAGACATTAGATTAAAAGTTTTTTCTTTTCTTTTCTTTTCTTTTTTCTTTTTCATTTCTTTTTATTTTATTTTTTTAAAGATTTTATTTATTTATTTGACAGAGGGACAGCCAGAAAGAGAGGGAACACAAGCAGGGGGAGTGGGAGAGGAAGAAGCAGCCTCCCAGCGGAGGAGCCTGATGTGGGGCTTGATCTCATTATGCCAGGATCAAGCCCTGAGCCGAAGGCAGATGCTTAACAACTGAGCCACCCAGGCGCCCCATCTTTTCTTTTCTTTTTTAATCCTGGAAGAAGATCTAGAAGTAGCGTGTGGAACAAGGTTGACTTTTGTCTTGACTCTAAGCTCAGTGGTATGATTGATGAGGGGAGAAAATCAGGAATCATTGGAGAGGGTTTCTAGGTAATGATACATTCATGAGAAAGGCAGGTAGGTTACAGCAAGAATGTGAAGGGAACTTTCAGGGCAGCTGTTAGAGAGAAGGGATTTGGCAGTGAACCCAGAGAGTGCAGTGGAAAGTCCAGGAGATGAGAAGTGGGGGGTAAATGGGTGTAAGAGAGGGTTTTCAGAATTTTGTTGGGGTAAGGGTCTTGGTAATGAAAACTTCATGGGCTGACATAAACAGCCATAGAAATACTTTGCCGTCTTCCAACATTCTGAAATAATTTCCACTTGAAATGCATTTTGCCATTTTGCACTTAGACAAATACTATCTATGTGTCTCATCTTCTCCATGTGGTATTTCTTGGCTCCAACGCACATAACCATCTCCTTTTTCTTGCTTTGTGAAACATATACAATTAACCCTGCTCTTTTAGTTACATCATTTGTGAATTTACTGATTCAAAATATTTACTGAGTATTTACTATGTATCAGGCACTTTGTAAAGAAGTAGTGAACAAAAAGTCATAGTTACTGTAGCCAACATGAGTGAGTGTATTTGTATATTGTACATTCTCCAATGGCAAAGGTCATATTTTGCAATTTTGCCCCAATGTAGTACAGCTCTGTAAAACTAACAAGTGTTCCATAACTGTGTTATAAAAAGATTGAATGAGTAGTTTCTGGCTCTCTTGAAATAGATATATAGCAAACATAATATGCTTATATAAAGAATATGGTCATAGAAATGTCTGATGATTTGCAAATCAGCCTTTCATCATCTGTCAGCATTCCCAAATTATTTTAGTGCTAATAAGGAAAAAATGTTTTATATACTGTACATTTTATTTTTTAAACAGTTATTGTCATCCTGAATATGAGACCTAAGGAAAATGATAATAATAGAGATACCGGAATGAGTTTGAAAAGATTCTTGATTCGGAAAATATAGGAAAAAAAATGGAGGAAGAAAAAGATGACGTTAAAAAAGATATGCTGTTAGATGTAACTGAAAAGATTATTTGGTTAATTGTTTATATCAATGTTTATTAACTTCTTAAATAGTTACCTGATGGACCCATCCTTTAGAGGGACCCTGAAAAGGGGCATCTTGAAAAACGTAAGATCTCAAAGTTTGAGTGGGACCTCAAATTCTGGTATCAACCAGAAAGAAGAGGAAAAAAGAAAGTTGGGCAAAGCCACATTCCTAATAAATAAATAAATGTCTTTTAACACTGTTGGTTAATTCCTTGAAATAATTATTATGTTTTTAAGAACAGAAGTAGTGAGACAAATAATGAGTGGAATGTCTTCAGAATTTATGAATGTCTTAACTTAAGTTTTCACTCAAGCACAAACCTCCATTAAAGAGTGATGGCGGTAGAAGTGTAGCTTCTATCAGTAATAGAAGAGGAAGGTAGAAAAGACAAGTGGAGGTGGGGAATCACAGCAGGGTTGACAATTCCATCTCTGTTTTTAAGTATAGGTGTTGCTGCCTCGATGGGATGGTAGAGAATGTATTGCAGGGATCAGCTCAGAGAGTACCACCCAGATTCTCAGAACTGAAGTTTTGGGTTAGAATCACTATTTGAACACCAGAGTTGACTAACTTATCATCTTCCGGGCAAGTTCTTTAAGGACAGACCAGCAATGTGTGGACAGAAGATAAATTAGATCAGATGTCATGCATGAGGAAACTAAGTTCACAAGGTAATGAGTAGAGATGAGCTTGAATGTCCTTTCTGGAACATATGGCATATGATGACTCTCCAGTGATCCATAAAAATGTGGCAACAACAGAGCAGTAGTATTAATAACTTACCTTTTTTCGCGTGCTTGAAATGTGCAGTGCTTTGATATAAATGATCATATCTGAGTCCCATATTTTTCCAGTAATACCAGCAGGAATATATTTTCAAAGAAGGAAATCGATACTCTTAACTATGGAAAGACTGCCATTTAGTAGCTGAATGATCTTGAGCAAAGCCGGGACTTGGACCACAGTGGCCAGCCCTTCATCTCACGCCTTCCCTGGTATTTGCACCTTGACCTCGGCGTGACTCAGGATGCTGATCTGTTTTCAAACTTCATAAAGTACAGAATCTAGTCTGTCATAACCAAGCCTCCTCAAATGCAGTAAATTATTAAAAAACAAATCAATCTGAAACACATATATACATAAATTGATGATTGGTAACTTGTGATCCTGTTTCTTGAAGTTTTTAAAAAAATTAATATTACCTATGCATATTTTATATATGTGTTTTACAGCCACTAACTGCTGAGTGGGCATATCGGGTAGGCATAGCTGAACATTATAACCTAAATAATATATGCAAGAAAACATATTTTAAATACAAAATAGCAGGTCCCGCACACCTATTTCCATAAGTAATGTAAAATATGGTAAATAGGACTTTTACATTTGAAAAAAATGAAGTTTTCAATTTCAACTTCAATCCGATAGGACTATTGGCTTTCTTTAAATGTTGTAGAGTTGAAAACAGTGAAACACTGTGAAAAGCGTAAGTTTGCCCTATAAATGGCAGGTATCGCGATTAAAATTAATACACTCAAGCTCATGTGATGTCCTTCAAAAAATGATGAAATTGGCAGTCAGTTTCAATCAGTGAGTATGGACTCTTGATCTTAATGTTCAAACTAATGCTTTCCTCCTAATTATTTAAACCCACAATAGGCAACTTAGTAGTGCCTTCACAGTGTTATGTCAGTACATGGGAATTTGTGACCTATGGTTGTGTGTAAAGTAAGCCACTTAGGTAGTTACAAAGAGAGTTTACTGAAAACCTCCCAAAGCAACTGGTATGTAAGCCTTTAAAATGTTAGAAGATCAGGGAACCAAAGTTGGTATTATTATGGAATGTTTAAAACCAGACATAAATATTTTAGTGAACTGAGCTGCTCAGTCACCTGGAGTTTATGACTTGGTTCAAAACCATTTATCTAGTCAGAAGCTAGTCCTAAAGTATAGTCTAATGTTTCTGTTACACAATTGCAGCAACAGAGTATTACTGATTCTCAATTTGAAGAGTTCCGTGTCACTAAAATAGTTAAAGAATGTAAAAATTGTTGGAAGTGATTAATAAAACCAACATAAATCAATAAAATCAACATAAACATGCATTGTACTGAGGAATAATCACTTACTTTTCAGAAATCTCAAAATTATATGGATTTAAGTATTTTTTCCCATGACCAAAATAAGGACCTTTGCTGAAAACTCATGAAACAAAGAAAGGAGGTAATAAATATTAACAGAGCTGTTTACATGGTTCTGTAGCTGAATTTATGCTTGCAATAATACAGGTACACTCTCCAGATTGCTAGCAAGGGGAAGAAATAGGCTTTATTAATGTCTACAATTTCAAAGTGCTGCTCCAGATTTTACTCAGGGAATTATTGCTTAAAATCAGTGGAATGTGTAAGATTGTTTTCCTTTAGTTTCTCTCCTGAAACTTATTTCTATTACTCTTTTATTTTGAAAATTTCAAAGTTAAAATTTCAAGGGTAAGCAACTAGCTCCTTCATGGTATCACACAATAAAAATGGAATTACATTAAAAAGTAAAGTTTTGGCTAAGGTGTTGGCTAATGGTAAAGTATAAATGCTGTTACTGTGTTACCATAACAATGAGGGATTCTGTAAAATGAAGTTACCTTCTTCATGCCCTCAAAGAAAATTAAATGTGCTTTTTATGACAGTGAGCCTTCTTGAGGACAAGAATACTAGTGTATCCCAAAGGCCCCAAATGGTGTCTGGTGCATAACAGATGCCTAAGAAAAACTTTTGAATGAATAATAACTATAATAAATTGACTACAACCTGAGTTTACACCACGCAGAAGACTGTGATACTTACTTCACATTTTCTTTTCTTTTCTTTTCTTTTCTTTTCTTTTCTTTTTTTCTTTTCTTTTCTTTTCTTTTCTTTTCTTTTCTTTTCTTTTCTTTTCTTTTCTTTTCTTCCTTCCTTTTTCTTTTTTTCTTCTCTTTTCTTTTTCTTCACATTTTCATCAAGATACCATGCCAGCATACCCAACTCAGTATGTCTAAAGTCCAATTCTTTTCTTCCACAATAGCTTGGTTGCTGTTCATTCCCTTTTCTTATTAATATTACTGTCTATTTCCTGCCACTCTGTGTAAAGTCTCAGTCCCATATCACTTCCGATCATCATCCTGGCCTCTTTAAAGACCAATGCCTTGCTGTCTGGTCTGTGCAGTATTTTTTCATTAGGTAAGAGTCTCTCATCTGGTCCCCTTTCCTTCTATTTCTGTTCTTTTAAAATCACCCTGAGATTATAGCAGTTGTAAGAAGTTGTGTAAGTTTGTTCTAGGTTATGCTGCATGTATAGGAACAAAGAAACATATAAGCACCCAAAATAAAGATAGAAGTTTTTATTACTTGCACATAGAAGGAGTCCAGAAGTAGGGAGTGAAATCATGAACAGAGAACTAGATTCATTCTGTATTTGCTGCTCTACTGTCCTTCATGAGTGACCACGTAATTCAAGATGGCTGCTTGAGCTATACCCAATATGATTAATGCATTCAGGCCAACTGGAATTGAGAAGGAAAAGATGACTGCACCCCTTGGAAGGACATTATCCATAAGTCATAGATAATATGACTGGTTAAATTGGCCAGAACATAAGCATGTGGCCACAGCTAACTTCATAGAAGTCTGGGGAATATAGTTTGTCCAGGAGAAAATGGATGCTATGATAAATGGCAGTCTCTGTCAAACCAAATGTTTTACAAAAATTATCATATTTAACTCTCACAACACATCCTATAGAGTTGATCTTAATATTCTTAATTTTAGATGATGAAGCAAACATTCTTGGAGAGGTTATATAATTCTACAACTTTATTGTCCTCAGCCCACATTCAGTGCTTTCTGCCACTTTATGTCTGCTCATGCATTACCATGGTGCTCCTTTCTGGAAAGGACTGGCTCTTAAGCTTTTAGATGCTCAACAGAAGCTTGATGGCCAGATGAATCATTGGTCCAGGGTGAGGGGCAGAGAGTTTAATTCTATCTGAGAAGCTCATAGTTCTAGCCAAGCATCAGGAAATAACTAGTGTTCAGGAATATTTATCTCTTCATTATACGTGATTATCATGAAAAGAATACATTTGTCTTAACTGTCAAGTCAGAAACCAAAAGATTTAAGATACAGGAGGATGATAAGGAAGAAAGGATTGATGGTATAAAACTTATAAATTTAACCAAAAAAGGTTATTTTTTAGACCTCTTTTCTTTGATCAACTACACATTTTGAGCTTTAAGAAGGGGAGAAGATCTTGTGAGACATGTGAAGAGGACCGAAGAACTAAAAATTGAAGAAGGATTCACTGAGTAAGCATCACTGAACAAAGTTCATGGTTTAGGTACATTAGTCACCTGGAGTAATCAGAACACCATTTTCCTATTTGATCATAATTACAGTATCGTTGACAACTTGGGAGAAAGGAAATTCAGTTGTAGCAAAAGTCATACAACTAAACTACATCTAGTTGAGGATTTTTCAGTTTCTTGCACTGTCCACGTCCTGCCAAAATATATGTCAGCCCACATTTTTTGGTGTTAATTTGTAGAAGTCACTAGTTCAAGAACCTCTTACCTGAAATTACTTATTTCTCAGTCCATGCTCCAGGCATGGCTGAAGCCACTTTGCTTATCCCAAAGGAAGCAGTTTTATCTCCTTCACTAATTAGCTACTCACTTTCCTTGTCCAGAAGGAGTGATGCTTTACTGACTTACAGCCATATTTTTTCATATAAAGGGGATACATAATTGGTAACACTTAAGGACACAGGTAATTAAACAGCATGGTTGAATACCCAAGTTGCTTAATTTACTAGAAATCATTAATGTATGGCACTGCTTTAATTGGTTATATTTTAAAATTATAAAATTATGGCATTTAGAGTAATTGTTTCTGGGTTTTTGTGATTGTTCATTCCCCTGTGTATTTGACTTTAAACTTAATTGGCAGTAGAATAGTTTGTCCTTTGTAATAGATAACCATCTTACAGTGGTGTATTTAATCTATTAACTCATTCTATTAATTTGTTCAATAAATATTTATTAGTGAGGCAAGAGTTCTGGCTTATTTTGTAACTATCTTTTGCAAGACACCATTTTAGATGGGTTTAGAAAATGAAGAAGACAAATTTCCTATTCATAGCTGGAGAGTTGGGGGGAAAATAGGAATAATTAAGTATGTGCAACATGGTACATAGAATTAAAGGGATTTTGACAAAGTACTAGGGACAACAGAGCAATAATGAGCTTTTTCTGACAGTACCTAAGACAGTTTTATCAAATAGATAAAATCTGATTGACATTGAAGATGAGTAAAAGTTTATCAGATGAAGGATTTGGTTACACCATTCTCTTCAGAGAGTGCTTAAAGGTAAGTCCATGATGCATTGGATACTTAGGGGAGAGGCCAAATATGCCCAGAATGTAGGGTGTATGGCAGTAGAATAGACTTCATCTAAGCTCTAGAATAATTTACCTTATATCGTATCTTGTGATGCACACCAGCCAGTGGAATAGCCAAATGTTTAAATGTCACAAGTGCTGCCATTCAGTGCTGTTATGGAAAATGTCCTGCTCCATTTGCTTTCCAATGGTCCTGCAGTAGCTTCTCCAGAGCCGTTACTGTTCTCAACCTATGTCCAAGCCGGCTTTCCTATTGCCAACACAACTAATGCCCAAATTCTGTCCCTTGGGTCCAAGTCCTTGATTCCAGATTTGGAATTGCATCCCTCCCTTAATTAATCAACCTTTTTTGACCGACTTCAAAGAATCTGGCATCTACGTAATTGGAGAAAATCCCCTAAAAATTATTTTTTTCTACTCTACGATCCTTTGTAACAGAACATGAATATATGGCTTAAAGCAAGTTTGCCTCAGGTAGTCAGTATTAAAATCAAAATTACTTCTTTAATTTGACTCCAATAAGTGTCCCCGGTAGGGCATCTGCCTTTGATACCAACAATGTTCCTTGCATTTTCAGACTTCTGTTCTCACAATCTAACTGGTACATTTCTTGCTTTCTCCAAACTTGTTACATAGATTTACTGCCAAGGAAGCAAAACTTTAATCAATATCTTGTTATTCTTTCATCCCTACGTAGCTATGTGACATAATTTACTAGGTACACTTGCAGTCTTTCAGTCTGTCCTTCTAATGGTGCCTTCCTTGGGAGGCAGAGTGACATAATTTGGAATCAGATAGAATAGGACTTCAGTATTGACCCTGCCACTTACTTGCTTTGTGATTTTGTGCAAATCATTTAACTTTCTGATCCTCAATTTCCTCACCTGTGAAGTGGAGATAGTGATTCTGTCTTGCAGTGCTTTTGTTAGGGTTTAGTAAACATAAGCTCGTCACACAGTATGGGCTATCAGTAGACACTCAACAGTGCAGCTCCTGCTTTTGAAACTATGATTATTCGTCTTTGCCTTCTGCTCTTTCAGAAAAATTTCCTGTTTTGATTTTTTTCCATTAATGATCTCTTTCCAACCTCAACTTAACAATTAATTTGTCAAAACAATTAAAAGATCAATTTAAAAAATCAATTTTAACCTGAATTTGAAATCTAGCTTCTCCTTTACATTACCTAGGATTCTGACAGGAAAATTAAAAACCACACTGGACATTTTAACAAAGGACATTGATAGAACTATAAGAACATAGGTATAGGGGTTCTGAAAGAATAAAGAGGGAACTTTGGGGTAAGAACAGCAGGAAGCAGTTGTCATTCCAGGGAACATATTGTATTGCTCAGAATCTGGAATCTTGGGGGATAGGGCTCATGAAGCTGGAATTCAGACCTTCTGAGGAAGGGCACGGCCACTGCTACTCTGTGAGAAGATAGGTAGTTAGGCTGACTCTGAGTCCAAAAGAAGCTGGAGGATGAAGTCAAGTGTTGCTCTTGCCTTCACATTTCCCTCTGGTGCCCTCACTGTTGGAACCTGACTGAACTCTAGCAGTCCAAAGAGAAATATGATTGTCAGAGTCCCATCCCAGCCTAGCAAAGCATAGTCTAGATTGGTGGATTTAGGGCTGAGATACAATAGGTTAATGAATAGTTAAATAATCATTATAACCAAATATTGGATACTTAGCATCCATATGTATCCTCCTACATTTAGCCGAATTTTAGTGTAACTGCAGTAATAACAGCTCTTGCCTGACAAGATGCAAAGTCCCAGAAGTCATGGATCCCCATGGAATTTAGTAAAAGATAGTTCAGCAGAAGATAATAAGGTGGACCCCGAATCACCCTAACCCCATGTGCCGCCTGTATTACAGCGGCCAGAGGTGCTTTCTTTGAAGGGAATGTTCAGGAGCAGAGGGTGCTCTAGGGAGTGGTATGGGTACTTTCCCTGCACCCAGACCCAAGTCAGGGAATGTGCAGACAGCCCCTCTGATTCAGACCTGCTCTTCTTACTGCCAGTGCTGGATTAGAGATTTCTCGGAAGACCTCAGCATGTGTGCTAGTGGTCTGAATTCCTGTGTCTGGGTCTTGTAGGCTGGTTGAAACAATCCCGCAGTGGCAGCTTGCAAAGGGAGGGCTCCCAGTGGACTTTTGTACCTGACAGCTAAGAGTGGTGTTTACATTTGTAAATGGTTACATTTAAATGGTCACATAGGTACCTATGTGATATTTTTTATTTTGCCTTTCCACCCTTAAAGCCTAAAATATTTAATGCTGACCTTTACAGAAAAAGTTTGCTAACCTCTGGTGGGCCTTTCTGAGAATATGTAACAAAGGATAAAGGTCTTCTGACTATCCATCCCACCTCCAAAACTAAGCAAACCGATAGAACAATGATTCTTCTCCAACACTTAAAGAAACCAAGTGACCTCTGCGAATGAGCTGCATATTGATGCAGAGCATTATTAAATATCATAAAAAGCAAAATGTGAATACAACTTGATAACAGAAATTTAGAAACCTTTTTATAATGATCTGGGTTGGTCTCCAATGCCTTTGTACAGATTAAGAATCAATAACATGCTTTAAATCAAATAAATTATCTAGATGATGACATGTTTCTGGCTGAAACATCTCAACTGACTCAAATATGTAGGCTGGGGAAATAAAGATTTTGATCGAATTTTGATAATTTATATGCAAAACAGTTTTTATCTTTAGGGAGAGTAAAAAGAAAGTAGATGGTTTTGATTTCATTTCATGTATGAAATACTTTAGGATTTACATAAAATTGTAAGATGGGTCTGATGACTCCTCTAGTTCCTGCACTTGTAATATTGTCAGATTTTAAGTAAATATCAAAAATAATTAAATTATTTGCTCTGGAGAGATATTTAATATGCCGGGACAATTCATGAATAATGAATCCCACGTCTTCTCTCACGCGATAAAAAAAGAGGTGTGGGGCAGTGAACATTCTGTTCTAGAGCGATTAACATTAGTTTAACTCCTCTTTTAGTCACTACGTATAAGAGCCCTTTATTCTCAATGATTTTATGTCATCAGTTGTAAAATTGGTAAATTGGGGGAGGCAGCTAGAATGTTGGCCAGTGAAGGGTTGGTCTACTCCATTGAAAGTTTATTGTCAATATCAAATGAAATAATGCACATGAAATTATTTTTTGAAGTATATACCATGGCAGCAGGTCAACGTTATCTAAGAGGAATAAGATACTTATTTCAATTAAAATGATACATTTAAAAAAACAGTAACATACGTGCCATGGTAAATGTAAAGTTAAAAAATCCAATAGAAAGTTTTCATAAAAATCATAAAATATTTTATAGAGGTAGGATATAAAAACAATCTTTATAAAGCATTCATTTTTTCCTCCATTTTTCAAGCAAAATGCAATTGCAATTTCTTAAAATGAAATTCAAACTGTGAAAATAAGCTCAAACATAAACTTTAATTCTGCTCAAAAGTAAATGACTGTAATAAAGATGCTTTTATTTAGCATAAGAAGTATTTGAAATTTTGGGTCAGTAAAATGATGAGGAATATAGCTGAGCAGCGTAATATATTGCATGTAAGGTTCATATAATATGTCCAAAAAAATAGATGTAATGTTTGCACAAAATAACAAAATAAAAAGTATAAAACAGTGAAGAAAATGGGTAGCTCAGTTTAACACTAATTGGTGTCTTTTAGATAAAATAAAATATCTGTCTCAAAGCATCCTTTTTATTTATCTTTAATTCAGATAATTTTTTTTTTAAAGATTTTATTTATTTATGTGACAGAGATAGAGACAGCCAGCGAGAGAGGGAACACAAGCAGGGGGAGTGGGAGAGGAAGAAGCAGGCTCCCAGCCAAGGAGCCTGATGTGGGACTCGATCCCGCAAAGCCAGGATCACGCCCTGAGCTGAAGGCAGACGCTTAACGACTGCGCTACCCAGGCGCCCCATAATTCAGATAATTTTTAAATTTGAATATTATATTTTAAAGAAATTATATTTTATATAAATATAAATATAAAATTATATTTTAAAGACATATAATATGCTGTTGACACACTTGGAAGAAAATCTAAGAGCTTTAGGGAAGAAAATCAAGTAACTTTAAGATTACCGTTGTTAGGGACTATGCAGGTATTAATTTCAGTGTAAATAAATCAGGGCTTGCAATACTTAGCCTGTATTATCACTGCAAATTAATTATTGGATGAGATTAGGAAACTCACATTCCTCGCAGGCACCAGGGAAGGCTGAGATACTGGGGGTTGGGGAAAGATGAAAGAATTGTAAAGTATTGACCAATCTCTTAAGGTAACATTTTTTGAAATCACAAATTTTAGCTTTGCATTTCTATCATAGCAACTACCAATGCAAAATCTTACACACATAGGCAAACAAATTGCTCCCAAATGTCACATTGCTAATTTTACTAGATGAAGAAAGGCTTGTGTTAAAGACATTGGACTTTAACTCTTAGCCATGACTTTCTGTTGAACAGTTTTCTTGGTAAGCCAGTGACGTCATGTTTGGAAAGCCTTCACTCAGGTGTCTTACCTGGAGCAATAAGTAAATGGTCATAAATCAATATTTCAAGTTTAGTTTTGTCTGGACAGACAAAATTTCTTCAGCATTTACAAGTTCTATAGATTTCTACTTGGGGAGAAATAGACATAGCATTGTCATTCTGTATATATGCTAGCCAGAATTTTTTTTTTTTTTTAAGCTTGGGGAAGTTGACATAATTGTCTGCTTCCAACACCTAACACAATGGAGCAATGTGACAAAAACCTCATGATTTTTCAATGTCTCTAATGATTTCAGAAGAGATGTGATTCAGTGATTAACCTTGGAATGAAGATCTTACAAAATAACTCTTAAAATGCAACTTTGAATCAATTCCTATCTGTTGTTTTGAGCACAGACTCCTTTCTCTCTTCACAGTAACATTTCTGATCAAAGTTTAAAGGTAAGGTTCTGTGTGGTGAGGAAAAACTTCATATTATGATTTTTAGACAAAACTTAAAAAGATGATTTTGTGTAGGCCCTGCTTCTGATCAAATTGAATCCTTTCTAACAGTGGATAAATTTCTTTCAGGAATGTTGGCAGAGTTTTTGGTACCAGAGCATGAAATGAAGAAATAATGAAGTATGAATCTTCTTTCTTTACCAATGCAGAAAAGCCAGATGTTGTCCAAGGGGCTTTATCTTCACAGGGAACTGGAATGTTTTTTTTTTTTTTTCCTCCGGTCAAATTTGACTGCTAAAACACACAAACAAAAAACAACAATTTCAAAGATGTTTGACAGTCTTTGAAATTTCGGAAAGGAGCTCCTAAAGTAGGGAGGCTTTTGTGAGGTCATCAGCAGCACATGATGCACTAACCCAGGAAGGCTGGACGCAGAGAGTTATTGCCCACTGCCCCGAGTGTCAGAGCTGCCGGCGTCCTTGATACTTTGCTTCCACGTTGTGGATGAAACTTCAGAGATATTTAAGTGGATGACAGTATTATATAAGCTGTGCCTTTTTTTCCCCCTTCGCTCAGAGCTACAAATTCAGCCTTTCCTGGGATACATAAATTAACATCGGCTGTTACTTCTTTTGTTTAATAATAGAATAAGCAATGTAATAGGACACTGAAAGGAGGATGCTTTTGTTTTCAGGTAAATTAATTTCAGGTAAATTAAGGGCTGTTTAATGTGAGCCTTCACAGTTTCTGATGCATAGATATTAAATGGTTCTTCATTTTCTGTATGCTTCATTGGCAAGGAAATTGATATTCAAAAAGTAACTATAAAAATAAGGAAAATGGAAAAAGAAGGAACAACAAAGGAATTATAAAATGTTTATTATTTGAAGGAAATCAATTAATTGTGTTATTAAAAACAAATGGTGTGAAATCCTCTATCGAAAGGCAGAAACTGACAGATTGGGTTGAAAAATAAAACGTACCTATGTATTTCATACAGGAAGTACACTTAGACAAAATAAAAAAACAACCAAAGAATAACTTAAAAGAAACAATCAAGTTTCTGTGCCCTTTTAAGTTTATTGATTAAAGAAAAGCTAATAATACACAAGCTTTGTCCTACTTTTTTCTTCTGCAGTGGTAGTTATTTTTGTTGTCGTTGACTTGATGTTTTCTAACTAAAGCAAGGTACAATGTCAAGGTATTTCTAAATGAATTCCTAGCTAGTGGAAACTCTCAAGTAGTATAAATTGGTGAAAATAATGATTGTATATTACTACTGTATGTGGCCAGACATTTACATAGAGTGAAACAATAATTTTTGATAACATAATTTTATACAAATTTTAGAGTCAGTTTATTTAAAGCAGCAGAAAAAATTTAAGAATTTTTTTAAAAAATTTTTAGAGAGAGATTGAGAGCAAGGGTAGGGGCAGAGGAAGAGAAACAGTTTTAAGCAAGCTCCATGCCCAGTGCCAAGCCTGGGCTCCATCTGACAACCCTAAGGTCATGACCCGAGTTGAAATCAAGAGTCAGGCACTTGACCAACTGAGCCACCCAGGCACTCCAAAAAAAAAGAAATTTATGGCCATTTTTGAATGACATCCATGAGACCTATCAATTCTTTTTTTTTTTTTTTTTAAGATTTTATTTATTTACTTGAGAGAGAGAGTGAAAGACTGAGTAGGGGGAGGGGCAGAGGGAAAAGCAGACTCCCTGCCTAGCAGGGAGCCTGATGTGGGACTCCATCCTAGGACTCTGGGATACTGACCTGAGCCGAAGGCAGACATTTAACCAACTGAGCGACCCAGGTGCCCTGAGACCTATCAATTCCTGTTGAACTTGCTGATATTTTGAATTTGCTTTCTGTGTATATTTTCACATACTATACTTTTTTTTTTTTTTAAAGATTTTATTTATTTATTTGACAGAGATAGAGACAGCCAGCGAGAGAGGGAACATAATCAGGGGCAGTGGGAGAGGAAGAAGCAGGCTCATAGCGGAGGAGCCTGACGTGGGGCCCGATCCCATAACGCCGGGATCACGCCCTGAGCCGAAGGCAGACGCTTAACCACTGTGCCACCCAGGCGCCCCTACTTTTTTTTTTTTTTTTTAATAGTAGATGCTAGATAACTTTTGAATGAATGGACTGTGGTAGGATCTTATTTTAAATTGGGATGTTTTATTTCCTTTCCATGGGAAATTTGCTCTGTAGCATGGAGTAAGAATTTAGTATATAATTTTAATTGATTAATTTTATTCAACATGAAAAGCCAATTTACTGAACATTTGCTAAGGATCTAATTTTCTATATATTTTTGGAAATATGAAATATCACCAGTAATATTTGAAGCTTTTTAACAATAAATATTTTGAGGTGATTTTAGTCTTTCAGAATAGTTGCAAAAATATTACAGAGAATTTTCATATACTTTTACCCAGCTTGCCCTCATGTTAACATCTTATAACCACAGAAAATTTATCAAATTAGGAAATGAACCCTGGCATAATACTATTAACTAAAGTACAGAAGTTATTCAGGTTTCACTCATCTTTCTACTAATGTCCCTTTTCTGTATCCGGATCCGTGCAGGACCCCATACTCCGTTAAATTGCCATATCCCATCAGTCTGTTCCAATCTATGACAGCTCCTCAGGCTTTCTGTCTTTCATGACCTTGACACTTTGCAAAAATACTTGTAAGTTATTTTGTAGAATGTTCCTCAATATGGGCTGTTTGATGTTTTCTCATAGCTAGATTGAATTTATATTATTAGGATATTATGGAGGTGAAGTATCTCTCTCGTTGTATTATACCAGAAGGCAGATGATGTCAGAATATCTTCATGCTTGTGATGCTACATTTCATCCTTTGGCTAAGGTGGTACCTACCAAACATCTATGCCATAAACTTACCAATTTTCCCTTTGGAAGTACTAAATATATCTTGGAACTATACAGATACCTTTTTTTCTGGCTAAACTCTTGACTACTCATTTTAACATTTATCAGTGTTTATAGTTTATGACAATTATTCTATGCTATTTAAATAGATGTTTTTGGACACCTGTTTCCCTCATCCCTTCTGTTTACTAACTGGAACTCTTCTGTAGGGAAGCGCTGCCTCTTGTCTTCCTTCACTTGTCTGTTATTTCTGTATATCAGTATGGCTCATTCCTTAAAAAAATGTCTTATTTTGTTGTTTAAGTTGAAACTTTGAGCATTGTGGTGAGTTCATTCGGATGGGTTCTATGCTTCTTCCTTCCTTCCTTCCTTTCTTTCATTTTAGAACTTTCTGATTTTTCTGGTACTATAAGATGTTCCAGGGCCTGAAGTCAAATTCCTCATGAGCTCTGATTCTTTTTATTGGAAAATGGTATTTAGAATCTAAGATCAGTTCCAAAATCTAATTTAAACTTTTAAAGTGAGCTTTACTGAGCTATAGTTTATGTACACTAAGATGATCCCATTTTAGATATGCTGCTCAGTGAGTTTTGACAAATATTCATAATTTTTTAACCGTTACTCAAATCAATATTTAAACATTTACATTATTCCCTCCAAAAATTCTCTGCCAACTTTAAGACCAACTTCCCTATTCTCCACCAGTCCTTGGACAACTGTTTCTCTGCTTTCTGTTGCTATAGATTAGTTTGCATTTTCTAGACTTTCATAGAAGTAGAATCATACAGTGTGTATTATTTTGCATGTAGATTCACTCAGCTCCGTGGCTTTAGAATTTATTGTATTAGAAGCATGTATCAGTAACTTTTTTTAATTGTTGGGTGGTATTCTGTTGCAGGAACAGTCCACAATTTGTTTATTCATATACCTATCAGTGCACATTGAGATTGTTCTTCATTACAAATAAAGATACTATGAATATTACTATATGAGTCTTAGTTGAGAGATATAATTTTATTTTTCTTGGATAACTTTTAGGGCTGAAATTTCTGGATCATATGATAGGTATTTGTTTAACTCTTAAAAACCTTTAAAAATATTTTCTAACATGGTTGTGGCATTTTATGCTCCAACCAAAAATATATGAGTTGTGAAAAAATTTTTGTTTTTATAAAAAATTTAATCACATTTTATTATGAAGGTGAGCTAACTTTTGGCATTTTACAAACGGCAATAAACAAGTATTATATTGCTTATTTATTACAATGTCTTATTGTTTGCTGTACTATATTCAGAGAATTTAATATCAGTGCATGAAGAGAGTGATTAAAGAGGTTTGCTTTACATTTATTGTCATTGTTTTATCAGACTCGCATTCATATTGAGGCCTTTCTACCTTCACTGGAAATTATGAGTAAAACTATGGACAAAGCACAAAACATAGAACTAACTGTTTGACCGACCGTGGTCGTATCTGATACTAACAGAGAACATCAGATTTTCTACTTCAGGAAACTCTCATTTTCTGGTTTTTTTTGTATTTATATATAGGAAAATTTACTATTTGTAAGATATGCTTCTATGGGCTTTGAAAAATACATAGAGCTTTGTATCCTGCTTCACAGCCATAGTGCAGAACAGCTCCATTCCTTTGTAGTCAACTCCTTCCACTCCCAGTCCCTGTCAGTCCCTTGTCTGTTTTCCACCCCATAGTTTTGTCTTGTCTATATTTCTTATCCATGAAATTCATTCTCTATCCAGATGAAATTATTTAGAACTTGGGCTTTTGTTTTGAAACTTTAAAAAATCATTATTTAATACTCAAGGTTCACTGGAATCATTTAAATTTAGAATTCTCTCTATTTTTCATTTTATGACGTTTGACCCTAACCATACCACTTGTCGGCACAAGTATAGTTTATTTATTGAATACCATGAAACACACCCGTGGAAGATGAACTCATCATATTTGTGAACCAGAGTCCAGATGCTCTGATTGTTTTCAGAATGGCCCAAATAGGTTTGAACTTTGCTTCCTATGTGAGAAAAATACAGTAACATAGGGGTCAGTCAAATAAATATGCTGAGTAGTTCTGGATTTTTAAAAAATGTCCCTGAGGCATTTTAAAATCTGTAATTTTGATAGTAGAGAAGAATCAGGTCTACATGAAATGGTAATTTTCTTTAGTGAGATTAACCTAGATGAAGATATCATGACGTGGATACAAAATGGCAGGCAGGACTTGTAGAAAATTTTGGGGAAGACACTTCGAAGATTGTATATAAAAACGTAAAAAACCATTGTCCAAATGTTAGTTACTAGAATTGAAACATCCACTATGATCAATAAGTCTGATTGTATATTTTAAATTTAATATAATACGGAGTATTTTAAAATATAGACTGATTTCAAGTTTATCAGTTTGACATAACTAAACTGATTTTTGAATTTAATGTGAGGCTCAGTCCACTGTGATGACTCATATGTACACAAAATTCTGTTTAGGTAATTGGACATTAATTTGAGCTGATAATTTCCTTCTTTATAATAATAGAAACCAATGCATGTTCAAGAGTCAATTTCTTTTTTTTTTTTTCTCTTTCTCTGAACATGTTAGGGAATCCTTAAATATGTACGTATGTGCTGAGATGTTATCTTTCTTTTAAGATTTTTAATTTTTATTTGAGAGACAGAGCAAGCACAAGTGGGGGGAAGGGCAAAGGAAGAGGGAGAGGGACAGATACCCTGCTGAGCGGAAAGCCTGCAGTGAGGCTCCATCCCAGGACCCTGAGATCATGACCTGAAGTCAGACGCTTAACTGACTGAGCCACGCAGGCACCCCTGAGATGTTATCTTGTTAAAATAAGAGCATATTTTTTTTGGATAAAAATAAATGGGAGAAAAAGAAAGTTATATTAAGATTCTCAATATATTGTCCTTTTGAGATAATTTAAACAAATTTTCTGCGTGATGGAACTACAACAGAAGTCAATACTAGTGTATAGATTTGAATTTCCGTATTTAGTTTGAAAATTCTGGCATCTTGTGATTCAAAATACCAATTACTAGAAACTTGAGGAAAAAAGTTTTTTTTCTGGAAAGGGAGACTATTCAAAAATTTCAAGAGAGATAGCCAAAGGACAATGTAGCTTTGAAATATACAGATGTGTGAAACTATAAAATCAATTAGCTGCCCTAGTATTTTATTTACAGTGAAGTATGAACAAGAGTCAGATTGTTGATTTCTTGCTGAACTGATAGAATTACTAATGCAGTCGTGCAAAAATTAGTTTCTGAGAGAGCAGGGAAAGAAAATAATAGCTGAGGAACAACTGATTCGGTGACTGGAGTGGTGTCCTACATTTTTTTTCTCCGTCTGTAGCTTCTAATTCTCATAAGCAGCACAGTTCTACTGAATCTGTAAGTGTTGCATGAAACAGAAGGAACGAGTTAGAGACTTGGCTGGGATTGTTAAAATACTAATAACAGTCAAAGCTTTTTGTCTTTTAAAATTTTTCTTCTGTCAGTTTTTGCTTTAAACATACAAATACCCCATTCATCTGGAAAATTGACTTTGGGTGTTTAAAACTATATAACCAGTTATTTTCATATCCAAATATTCTTTTTATTGTTTCATTCCATCTCTACATCTCTTATATTACATTGTTTTCTTAAATTTCTATTTCCTTGTTTCTTTTGGTTCCTGTATAAATCCAGTAGTGCACAAAACTTAGCTCAAATTCAAGTTCCTGATGTTCTCCTTGCTAACCTTAGTCTGAAGTGATAATTCCCCTCTATAACTTCTTACAGAAATATTTATCTGTACATTTCAAATGACATCTTTCCTGTGGTTGTTCGAATGGTTAAGTATTTTGTTCAGCTCTTATCATATTCCATGTTGTCTTGATGATGGATCATGTCTAGATCTCAGTGATATCTGGCACAGTGCTTTGGCATGGTAAATGCTCTGTATGCATTACCTGGTTTCATTTATCATTTTCTTGAGCATACTTCTCTGTGAGTTTAGTAATGATATATTTAGTTGTTCATTTCATTGGATATTTACTTTGAAAATATTATAGATGTCTACGATTTAAAATTAACATCCCATTTATAGTTCTCAAAGCTACTTCAGTGAAGAAAAATATTTTGATATGGTAGTATTTATCTTTCTGTTAATAAAATTGGATGAACTAATTACTCGTCTACTTTTCTGTAGGACATTATATTTCCTGTGGCATGAAAATGGCTACTTGTCCATTTTTTTTCTTATACAAGACAAATTCTAGATGCCTGGGACAGTAGAGGAGGGTTAGCATTAATTAAGTTGTGGGTAAGTTGTTTGTCCAAAAAAGATTAAGGATACTAGGGGTATACTGAAAGTATTCTTGGTATTCAGCATAATTAAACTCCCTGTAGAGATTATAAAAGTATCTATAAAATGAAAGGACAATTGAAATGAGGAAATTAAAGATGGTATATTATTTTTAGTATATTTTGAATAAAATTATAGAAAGCAAACACCATGGACTTAAAACATAGAAAAATAGATTTCTTTTTATTTATATAGGAGGGGAAATTATGATTAAAACTCCATGTCTGATCTTTGAAACAAATGTTTATTGGCAAAATAGATCACACCTGGGGCCGTGTCTACCAACACCAAATTTTTAAAATAAAAATTGGGGGAAATGGGGAAGATTATTCAAACTTGTTGATAGAGTAAAGAAAATAAAAACAATCAGATATTTTAAAACCTGTAAATATTCACAACTTTCATGGCATATAAATAAAACTATATTCCCTCAAATAGCCATGTAGAAAATATTCCTCCCCCATATCATGTACAGGCTCCTATGACTTTGCCACACCTCCATAGCTGCTAACCCTCATCTTTTGCCTGGAGAACTGATCGAGACATTTCAGGATAGACTAGAAGGATTCTGTGATTTATAGGAATAGTTGGTAAAACCAATTTGATGCTCTCAAAATAGGGATGACAGGAGAAGTTAATCTTAAAATACAGATAATAAATTATATATTTTGAGTATGTAAAATTAGATACTCATATTGATGTCCAACTTGCGGCTATTTGAAAGTATATACTGAAATTTGATAGAGTTCAAATATGCACGTATTCTACTTTTCTTGGTGATTTATAAATAATATCTTTGTTTATTTCAGTCTTGATGGAAGTGGAGAAAAAGAACATTTAAACCAAAACAATAGTTTCCCTCTTCCAAGTAAGTTATAAATCAAGCCAGTATTCATAGCTTATCTAGCTTTGTTTCAAGATGGTCTTATTATCAGGCCAAAAGTTGATTTAACTTTTTCCCAGCATGAAATGTTTTATATTTTAAAGACTAAACCAAAGATTATTGAGATAACTGTGAATTATATAATTTATAGTTATTTTGTTTTTATATTAAAAATCATCAGGATAAAAATAACCTTAGGATATAGTTATGAGAGTAATGTTCTACAAAGTCCATGCATAAATTATTTTCAAGTATTATTTGTGAAGCTACTCAAAGCAACATAGGTTGCCTAAGAGTTGTATGTATGCAAATTGTGTGTTGCATAAATTAAGTCTTTCATATAGTTAGAATTCAGTTTTGAATCTTCCTTAATTCTCTGTCAACTATAAGGAATATGGTTATATTTTAGTGGAGGTATTCATAATGGGGAGTGGGTAAAGATACCATATAAAAAAATTATATGTTTTTGTTAATTAGGCTTGATCTAAAGATAAAACCCATAATACCCAAATCTGTGCATGCGTATCTTTTTAAATTTTATCGAGTATATCCTTAGTAGTAGAATTGCCAGGTCATATAACAACTGGAAACTCTACATATAACATTTTTGAGAAAAACTGCTAAATTATTTTTCAAAGTGGCTGTACATTTTATAGTCAAACCAGTGATGTATAAGGGTTCAGTTTTTCCACATCTTTGCCAACACTTGTTTTTGTCTTTTTTATTTTAAACATCCTGTTAGGTATGATGTGGTATCTCATCGTGATTTGATTTGTTTGTTTTTCCCTAATAACTGATGATGTTTAATAACCTTTTTATATGCTTAATGGCCATTTATATATCTTCTTGGGAGAAAGGTCTGTTAAAATATGTTGCACATTGTACCATCTTCTCATTGTATCTTCACATGGTGGAAAGAGAGAGAGTTCTCTGAGGTCCCTTTTTTAAGGGCACCACTCCCATTCATGAGAGTGCACCCTTAGGACCTGATTACTTTCTAAAAACCCTATCTTGGGGGTTAGGGTTTCAACAACGTATTTTGGTGGGACACAAACATTGGTCCACGGCACTATCTTAATCATTGAATGTCTTGTTATTGAAATTATTCTGCTTGGGAGATTTGTCTGTTCTCACCCATTTATTTATTCGGTCATTTATGTCAGTATGGACTCATGGATATTTATTTTCTATTTGGGGTAATAATCCAATACTGCTTTATTTTGTGGCTTAAATTCTTCCAGATTTGGTGATTAGTTGAGTCCTTTATCCCTTTGACATAACCCCATCATTGTGGGACTCTTTCTGGTACTATAAGTTACTTCATGCTCATCTTTTGTATTTTCTGTCAAGTCCCCAAATTATCCATTTCTCTAAGGAAACCTAGTTTCTCTTATTAAAAATTATATTGGAAACAAAGGCCTGGGCGCTAGGATTACTCATTGTTTCCAGGTTGTAATTGCTTCTAGGCTCTGTCAACAGACCAAAGAAATATATATGTCTATACTAACACACTATGTATAAGTATTTCTCTATATTAGGGCAAACATGATTTGATATTGATCTGTTCAATTCTAATCCATTATTGCTTACATCATTATAGCCTCTACCTCTTGCTTATCAGTAAATTCCTACTCCAAAAATGTGAAACTATCCATTTATTAATTTAATTCTAGTATAAAAGTATAGTAATATCTGAATGTTAACCTGTGCCCCCATGAGAGATAATTTTATCAAATAGAGGTGGTAAGCATTGTAGCTTATGTACATTTCTTTTGCCTTAGTCTTTCAGACCATTCATTTCCTAAGTTAATTATGTCAATACCTTATGCCTCACCATGTTCAGTAAAGTTGTGTTATAAATTTTCAATACCATCAGATTGTTGTTTTCAATTTCTGTATTCTATCGTGGGATCCCCCTAAATCTGAAAGGTTTTTAAAAATCTGTATACATTAAGATTCACTCTTCATGCTGTAAAGGTCCATGGGTTTTGACAAATGCATAGTATTATGTATTCACCATTATAGCTTCATGTTTATGCAGTCATCTATTGAAAGACTTTAGAGTTACTTCTAGTTTTGGACAATTATGAATAAAACTGCTATGAATTTTCACATTTAGATTCTGGTATGGACGTTGGTTTTCAAATCAGTTGGGTAAATATCTAGTAGTATGACTGCTTGATTATATAATAAGACTGTTTTCCAAAGTGACTGTACCATTTTACATTCCCAACAGCAGCAAACGAGAGCTCCTGTTGCTGTATTTCCTTAGCAGCAATTAGTATTGTCAGGTGTTTTTTTTTTTTTTTTTTTTGTATTTTAGCCATTGTAATAGGTGTATAGGGTGTCTCATTTTAATTTGAGATTTCCTAATGATGTTGAGCATCTTTTAATATTCTTACTTGACATCTGTATACCTTCTTTGTGGGATGCTGTTTAGATCCTTCACTCATTTTTTAATTGTGTTCTAGGCTTAGATGTATGATCCATTGCTAATTAATTTTTATGAAAAGTGTAAGATCTCTGTCTGGGTTCATTTTTTAGTAACTGGATATGCAATTGTTTATTCCAGCAACATTTGTTGAAAAAAATAGTTCTGGGGTGCCTGGGTGGCACAGTGGTTAAGCGTCTGCCTTTGGCTCAGGGCGTGATCCCGGTGTTGTGGGATCGAGCCCCACATCAGGCTCCTCCACTATGAGCCTGCTTCTTCCTCTCCCACTCCCCCTGCTTGTGTTCCCTATCTCACTGGCTGTCTCTCTCTCTGTCGAATAAATAAATAAAAAATCTTAAAAAAAAAGAAAAAGAAAAAAAAAGAAAAACGTTCTTTATCCATTGAATTATTTTTATTATTTTGTCATAAATCAATGGCAATGTTTGTGTGAGTCTGTTTCTGGGTTTTTCACTTTTTTTTGTTGATCTTTATGTTTATACTTTCACTGATATCATGCTCTCTTTTGATTACCATAGCTTTAAATATAGTAAGACCTGAAATCAGGTATGAATTATCCAGGTTTGTTCTTTCATATTGTGTTGTCTGTTCTGGGACTTTTGCTTTTCCATACACATCTTAGAATCAGTTTGTTGTTATCTACAGAATAGCTGGATGTAGTTTTGATTGGGATTGCATTGAATCTATATATCAACTTGGTAGGAATTTATAATATCTTTTTTTAAAAGATTTTATTTATTTATTTGACAGAGAGAAAGAGCAGAGTGGCAGGCAGAGGGAGAGGGAGAAGTAGGCTCCCCCAGAGCAGAGAGCCCAATGTGGGGCTCGATCCCAGGACCCTGGGATCATGACCTGAGCTGAAGGCAAACACTTAAACCACTGAGCCAGCCAGGCCTCCTGGAATGCACAATATCTTAATATTGAGTTTTCCAATTTGTGAACACAGATTATTATTGTTCATTTAAATATTTGAAGAATTTCTTACATCAAATTTTTGTAGTTTGTCATGTACTGATACTGCATTTTAAAGGAAGATTTATACCTAAACATATTGTTTTTGGGAGGGGCAGAATTATTGTAAATAGTATTGTTTTTTAAATTTCAAATTTCAGTTGTTGATTTCTAGAATATAGGAAAACAATTGACTTTTTAAGTATTCACCTTGTGTTCTGGGATCTTGTATGCTTGCTTATTAGTTGCAGACTTGAATGAATGAATGAATGAATCAATCAATCAATGAATGAATCAATGAATCAATCAATCAATCCATGATTTTCTACATATATAGACAATCATATTACCTGTTGTCCTTCAAAATACATATGGTTATTTTCTTTTATTGTGTTTTTATAGTAGATAAGACTAGTAAAACAGTTAAAGAAGGGTGAATTCTTGCTCTGTCTTCTTCAGCTGGGACGTTCAGATTCTCCTGCCCTTGGATATCAAAGCTCCCAGTTCTTGGGCCATTGGACTCAGACTGAAGTAAACCTCAGCTATTCTGGTTCTTCATCTCGCAGACGGCGTATCTCAATCTCCATAATGACCATGAGCCAATTCCCATAATAAATCTTCTCATATATGTCTCTATATATCCTGCTGGCTCTGTTTCTGGAGAACCCTGACTAATATACATTGTGTTTGTAATCAGAAGACTGAGAAAGCTGGAAGCCACTCTTCTGTTTCATATATACATAACTAGGGAATTTGTCTCTGGAAACATGTAGAAAGGTTTTTTGGAGAATGGAAATATATATCTAAGGAATAGGAAATATATATAAAAAATTTAAAATTAACTGTAAACATTTAAAACAGTAAAACTCTGATGACAAACACCAGACCATTGTTGTGATTTCTTTCACCTGTTGGTGATGCATTTTGGTGATAGTGATGGTTACCGTGCCTTCATGCCCACAGATGCACACAGGATCAGTTAATGTGGATTTTTGGTGGAGAGAAATTAATTTATGCATTGGAAGGTTTGGAATTATTTCCTTATGAGCACTAAATTAAGATATCATCTCAGTGAAAACCCCAGTTTCTTTATTTGGTAATTCCGTTAACAGCTGAGGTAAGTACCTCGGTTCCGAAGTCTTTCCTCATTCATCCTGAGAGATGTGCCAGTGTTATTCACCTCCACAGAAAGGGAATTAAGACACTTGATTTAGCAAAGGCCTATTTGGGTTCTGTTTCTGGAAAAAAAAAAAAAAAGCAAAAAACAAACCAACAACAAAAAACCAAAACAAAGCAAAAAACAATGCATATGTATGCATTTCAAACTACCTGCAGCCCAAGGGTTTGCTGGCTCTTGTCAGGCTTCATAGCAAACTGATCACCCAAGATGTGGCACCCACGGTATCTCCAGTGCAATAGATGAAGACTGTGTGATTGGAGCAATTTTTATTGACCTCTCTAAGGCTTTTTCTTGATCTGGCCATAAATTACCCCTAGAAAACTTGAGGGATTTGGGGCCTTGTAGTGACTGCATAAAGTGGCTTGCATTAACTTGAGGAATTGTACAGGAAAGAAAGCCGTGTGAGCATAGATTCAAGGGAATTACAAATGGGACGCCTGAGGGCGTATTTTATTTTCTCTGCTTGACGATTATCTTACAGTCTAATGTGTTTTCTCCCCTGTGCACATGTATGCTGATGATATAGTGTGATTTTACAGAACAACACTGATGCCCTGGGGTAACCCCAGCAGCTTGTAGTCCAACTTATCGAGCTGTTTTTTTTCCCCAGAAAGTTGATACAAATGCAGCTTGATGCCAAAATCTTAGTCTTCTGTTTCACTTCAAGGTTTCATAAATTTAGCGTCTCATTAATGATTAACAACTAGGTAACATTTCAGAATAGGCTGAGTAAGCGTCATTTCTGGATTCTGAGCTAGCCATGCTTCTGATTTTTAGAAAGCACACTTTTCTGTCTTTGAAGTGCCTGCAAAAATGTCTGGATGGGAAAGGGTCCTCTTACCTAAATGTGGTCACATTAGCCTTTTTGTTTTGTTTTGTTTTTGTGTTTAGGGTGGAGAATGATTTGGCTCCATACCAGTCTAGATATTTCTTGGGCAGTTGCTATCCCACTGCACCTGGTTTGACAGGTGTCTAAGTGTCTCTTAGAGCCTCTTAGGAGCTTGCATTATCCAGCAGCTGCAGAAGCTGATAAAGCCATTGTGAAGTGAAAATCTAGGATCCTCATAGGCAGAACGCTTCCTAACCTCAGCGGCTGGCATGAGCATGCTGGTGCATTCTCTCAAGCCAGAAGGGGAGGATTGAGTAATGTATTCACACCAAAATGTGCACTTGCAAATCTAGTCTCTGATCATTACTTTAATTATCATATTTATAAATGGCACAATCTGGTACTCAAAGGAGCAACTGAGATTATAATTTTTCATCGAAGGAAGGTAAAATGTAGAAATTCAAAATCATGGCATGATACATGGAATAGTTCATTTAAATAGTGGTGTTTTGTTTTTTTTTTCAAATAGGAAAACTGAGGCTCAGGAAACTTACATGATTTTCCAAGGTCATAGAGCTATTTTTAAGTAACTAATTTGGTATCAGAGAGATAGCATTATAGCATTAGGAATATAAAATATCTGGTAGGAAATACATCTAACAAGAATATAAGATAGGTGTGAAATAAGAATAAATTTAAACATTTTTTTAAAAGAGTGCTTAATCAATTACCAAGTTTTTTGTTGTTTTTTGAAAATACTGCATTAATTGTTAGCATAAAGACAGACCATCTTTGTATTACTTATTTAAAGTAGTGCAGTGAATAAGTATGGAGAATTTTGGTCCTTCGTTGAAACTTAGAACTTCCTGTTGCTTTGTGTTGAATTTATCAAGCCCTGCTCAATTTTAAGGCTAAAATTAATAGTAACAGAGATTGTGTGTGTGTGTGGGTGAGAGAGAAAGGAGGAGGAGAGAGAGACAGCATTATTGATTCATCTGCTGAAAATCAGAATTCTGAGTCCAGAAGATTAGACATAAGAGCTTCTCTCTAAAACCTGAACTAATAAAAGGGAACAGTTTTAATTTATGCTATTTCAGTCATTATCTTTTATTTCTAACCCAGATCAAATTCCCTTTTCCAAAAAAATGACCATTAAACTCACTTTCACCAAGATGATCAATAATACTAAAGTGTTCTTTATGAAGTATTTTCATCAGAAAAAAAGAATCGTAACTTCTGAAATTTCAGAAATCTGTATGCTGCTGAGGAACATACTGTGTGGAGAAGTCTAGTGTATGTGCATTGCGTTCCCTGTTTTTCAAAAATATGGTGTGATTGTCGGCAGTATTTCCTGCAAATAAGCCCAAGTCTTTTCCTGACTTGGAAAAAAAGCAAAATGCCAAATAAAAGAATGAAGGATACTTGCATTTTTGCCTTCTTTTGCTTTGGCCATCCCTTGATCTTTGGCCTTCTCTCTCCTTTTCCTGCTTTATGATTTTGGCCCTCCTAATTTTTAGCCTCCTTCCAATCCAGCTATAATTCTGGCTGTTTCTCAAATACTTCTTGTACTTTGCTCCCTTTATGAATTGGCTGAAAATATTTCATTTGTCAGGAGTTTCTTCTTATTTATGAGCTCTTAAGGAAATCCCTGTCATCCTTTAAGACCCAGCACTTTCTGTTTGAAGGGTTTCACAATTACACTGCGCAGAAAACTGTTTCCATCACTTAAATCTTCATAGTTATTTATTTACATCAACTACAAAGCAATTATATTGTCTGGAAACATAATTTTCCTATGTATTATAGCCTCTACTGGATTGTGATTGTATTGAAGAATGGAGATGGGGCTGTATATTTTTAATTCATTTAGAATTTTTAACAGTGCTTTACACATAGTAGCCACTCAAATGTCCACTGAAAAATAAATGACACTGATTCAACATGATGAAGGTGTCCTCTAACTTCAGACTCTGAAGACAGTAGCGTATCCTGACTTTATAAATATTAAAATCCCATATAGAAGGCACATCAACTTCTATATTGTCACATTGTGATGGAGAATATATATTTGATCTTCTCGTATACTTGTTAAAAAATAAAAGTAATGAACTCTGTCTTCCATAATGGCAAACAAACAAACTTGGCATTGTCAGGGTATGATTTAATAGATGATATCTCCAATTATAGTTGCTACTTTCTATTGTGAATACCAATTTGAAGTAAACTGTTGTTAATGTCAGCTAAAATATATGATAGTATCTAGAAAATCATAATGTTGAGCAATTAAGCCCTTAGAAGAGTCTAAGTTTATGTTTATAGTTTCCATCTATATTTTTGTTGCTAAGCCAAGAAGCAGTGCAAAGACTATATTCATCCTTGAAGTGGATGGAATTTCTAGAAGATTTTGGCAGCTCCAATTTGTCTTGTGAAATTTCACTGACAGCTAAGTGTTTTGATTTTGATGGGTGACATGTTCCTGTAACTTCCTTTGAAATGTATCCAAAATGTTTTTTAGTGATCTTAGCAGTTGTTGAAACTGTATGTTTGGTCTCTCTCTCTCTCTCTTTCTGTGTGTGTGTGAGTGTGCGTGTGCGTGTGTGTGCGTGTGTGTATGTGTGTGTGTGTGTATGCTTGATTCTTCCTAGGGATTATATTGATTAACTGATTGTCTTATGTTCTTGGACCATTTTGTTTGTTTCTTTTAAGATAGCACATGGTCAAATGTGGATTTTAGGATTGAGTCTGTACAAATGGAAGAGAACAAAGCTTAATTCGTTCCCCTAACAATTGAGCCACTGCCTTGAATATATTCACAAGTTATTCTACTCAAAAAATTATGAACAAATATATCCTATATTGTGTTGTGTGCACTATGAGCTCTTAATAAAAATATTTGATAGAGTAAATGAAAAAATAGAAATAATGACAACTAACAGTCATTCTCACAACAACACTGTACAGTAATTATGAATGCACTGCTCCAGAGTAATTACATTCTGTGAGAATATAGGCTTGTTGGATTCTTAAAACACAGTGAAGGGTAAATGTATTTCTGAATGGGTATTTATTCTACCAGTTTCAATCTAATCAGAATTTGAGGATGATCCTTAAAATGTGATGGATGCACTTGGCTTGGGATTCTGGAAGTTGGAATGGGTACACAGATACATGGTATAGTTTTAAATGTAGAGCTAGCATCCCGGATCAGCATAGTAAGAGGAGAAGTTGTGTGGGAAGGAGTAAAGATTGAGGGTTGGGATGATTATTCTTAAGGATATAAAGTTCTTTCAGTAGAAATCCGTTACTCTAATGAACTACCGATATTGGTACTACAAAGTGATTTACTTGACGTGATACAGTCTTTTCTTACACACGGTATGTTACTTCCCCCTATTCCTCACCAAGACTCTTCTGTTACAATCAGCCAGTATCTTATTGGTATTTTCTTTGGCTTGTTATTTAGATCATTGTTAAACTCTGTATTTTCATAATATTTTGTCATTATAAAATTGACTGAACAATCTTTGAAAGCTATGAGAATATGTAAAGAAAAAATCATATTCCATTATATGGTTAATTTATTATATGGGTTGTGTCCCCTCAACCCTCAAATTCATATGTCAAAGTTCTAATCTCCAGTACCTTTAGAAATAGGATCTTTAGAGAAGTAATCAAAGTAGAATGAGGTCATTAGAATGGGCCCTTAATCCAAAATGACTAGTGTCATAAGGGGAAATTTGGAGACATACAAAGAGAATGCTATGTAAACATAGCCATCTAGAAGCCAAGGACAGAGGCCCTGAACAGGTCTTTCTCCCACAGCCCTTAGAAGAAATCAACTTTGCTAACATTCTGATTTCAGACTTTCCACTTCATAACTGTGAGACAATAAATTTGTGTCTTTAAGTCTTTAAACTCAGTTTATGGTGCTTTCTTAGGATATCTTAGTTAACTAATACACATACTATTAATATATTTTGGTGTACTTCATTTGAATATATTTATATACACACCCCATAAATACATACATACATACAATTTTATATCCATATACCTTTATTAATATTATATGTCAACTATGTCCCTGTCATTTAAATAGCATTTCATATTATGACATTCATCTGAAATATGAAAGAGTCTATGATAGGGCTAACTATAGAAGTATGCCACCACGCCTCTAAATTCCTAGCCCTGGACTGGAAACAAACCCTAAGAAGGTTTTTCTGGGGCTCACTCCACTCTGTAACCTTATTGCATGTCCATCCCATGTCAGTCCCTCTGTATAGATTGAGCACAATCATACCTCTTAGGTGTGCAACGTCCAGAGTGGCTTCTCTGTAACCTTATTGCATGTCCATCCCATGTCAGTCCCTCTGTATAGACTGACCATAATCATACCTCTTAGGTGTGCAACGTCCAGAGTGGCTTTATGGATGCGGTACCCATACCCATATCCAAGTTGCTCAGGGCCCCACTCTTTCTGAGGGTCCTTTTAGGACTCCATGCTTGTTTTAGTGCTCTGCTATCTGCCTTGGAATACTTAATTTCTGAACAAGGAGCTCTGCAATTTTATTTTTCGTGGGGAAGCACAAATAATGTAGTTAATCCGCCTCTTCCCTGCCTCAGTAGCAGAGCACTCACTGTGTCCTACCTACTGTGGAATTCTCAAATTCCACCTCACTATTCCTCTTTGTTCCTGGCTTCTTTCAGTTTTTTAGGGCTTCCTTCTTTAGAGAATGCTTCACACATTCCTATATCGGGTGACTTATTTTGGGTAATTTTTTTCTGCCCCAGGTTTGGCATCTTTCTTAGTGACTTGCTCTAGTTTTCATACTCTGGTATCATAAAATGCTACCACAGATAAGTTTTTTAAAAAATTTTTTTATTTAGCTGTTATAATAGGAGAGGAGACATAGACATAATGTTTGGTTAATAAATTTAGAGAAGTAGTTGATTGCTTATCCTTACTCGCATTACACATAGAATTGTTGAACTTTGAAATTTTCGTAACACAAGAAGAAAAGTATTATAGTTGGAAATACGGGTTATGCCTGCTAGAATGTTTCCAGCTACAAGTACTAGAAAAATCCAACTAAAAATGGCATGTTACCCATTTTCTATTACTCACAAAAATTAGGCCATTTATGTTCTTGCATGATAAGAAAAGTACAGGTAAGTGATACCCGTGTTGGTTAATTTAGCAGTTCAGGGACCTTATTAAGGATGCTAGGCACTGCTCATGGTTTCCTTGTGACTTGTTCAGCATGTCAGTGAGCTTTCTCTTATAGTTACACGATAGCTGTAGCACTTCTAGGAATCACATATCAACCTGATGACTTAGACAGGAGAAGATTTTTCTCCTATACATTTCATTTTCTTAGCCAGTAAACCTTTCCGGAAAATCCCATAGCATTTTGTTCGGTGTCCATCGACCAGAATTGGGTCACATGCCCGTGACTCAGCTACTCACAATTAATGTAAATGAAGTCACCATGATTGGCATAGGCCAATCAAATACTTGTCCTGGGTCTTGGGAGTCCTTCAGCTCTATTAAGGTCATAAATACTTGATAAGAGAGTTTGAGTCTGTTGGGGAAAAAAATTGGCAAAAAACTAGATAGAGAGATATCAGTACCTCTATTATCTGTGTGTATGTGTGTGTGTGTGTGTGTGTGTGTGTGTGTATGTGTGTATACATATATATTTCCAGTGAGGGTTTGTCCCCCTCCATTAAAATGACTAAACTATTTGAGGATTGGCATAGAGGATTAGAGCACACAATCTTATAATCATGTAGTGAATAAACAGCTGGCGCTGTGTGGGATGTCCATACTTATTTCTGGATATGATTCTTGTCCTGAGGCACTACTAATACACTGGGTAATGGTTGCTGAGTGACCATTCATCCAAAGGAACAAATAATATGTGAGTCTGCCTGGGGATACAACCAGCTAAAATTGGTTGGAGTCATGCAATATGCATTGAGCTTGGTCAAGGGAGGAAGTTGGTCATAAGCTCAGGCAGAGTGTAATTGGCTCAGGATAAAAGAGTGGATAAGACTAGGTCATGGTAAAGGATCTGGATAATATCCCCAACTCAGCTGATGTTTTGTTCATTCTTAGCCAGTGTGCATTATCTGACAGATACTTCCTTTGTTGCCACAATGTAGTGGTCCCATTGGTGGTGTAACAAGATGATTCTATAATAAAAATAAAATAAAAATAACAAAGGAAAAAAATGAGAATGGGGAGAGCAGGGGGAAACTTCAGGTGCCAGGAATTTCATTTTCTTGGTGTGCATTTTAATGCAAGCTTTGGGATGCATTATGACCCCCTAGTGGCCGGGAACTAGGATATCCATGCTAGCTGACAAAATGTGAGAACTATAAGGTACCTTAATTAAAGTCAGAAGCCAGATTTACAGTCAGGAATTTATGAGAACTGGGATGACAAGAAGCCTCTCTATTTCTCTCTTTATATGTGGCTCTCTCTTTTTCAAAACCACAGGGTAGGAACACAAAGTATTAGTAAAAAGAAAAATGTCTAATTGCAATACACTTAAGACATACTAACATGAATACATTTCTGCAGTAAGGTGATGAATACTTTGTAGGGGAATATTGCTAGTCAGTAGTCAGTGAAATAGGTTTAAATATTAGGCCTTTGAGCAAAGTATCTAGAAAATGCCCTTTTCCTTTTGTGAATATAATGACTATAATACAGAAGGTCTCCTTTAGGTGGTGTGTGAGGCAGCAGCTTGGGTAGCCATTTTACCTTCTGACTTCATTCTAATTCCTGTACTGTATTTTTGGGCCAAATAGCTAATTGAGCAAACATCATTAAATTTTCTTGAACTAGGGGACATACAGCGCAGGGAACAGAAGTGTATAAACCTTGGCATAAGGTTTGTCGAGACAGTGGAGTGGAGAATGTGCAGAGAAAGTAGCACTCACATCCAAGGCTAGCATTTTCTGGGGTCTTCACTGAGACTTTATGATAACTCACCCACACAACACAAACTGTTTCCACTTATGATAATCTGAAAAATAATATGCCAGTGATAATGATATTATTATATGTATTAGAGATTATTGTCCATTCTCGTTTTGGGATGAACTGCTACCCGTGGCTAATAACTTGTTGCCAATATCAAATCAGATTTATTTTTTAGCTTTTTGTTTGATTTCATTCTTCAACTTGTTTATTATCTTTCTGTGAGTGCAAAGATCATAACTTAAATCTGTATTCATTTATACTTTTGTATACTCTACGTTAATTCAGAAAAGATTTAAGAAAGGTAACATAATAAATTTACATATTCCAAATACTGCGACTTCTCTCTTATGACTTGGGTGTGTAATTTTTAAGACAAGTAAAATATGTCACACCACTTACCAGAAATATTTTTCAGTTCTTTTGCATATTTTTTAAATTATACATCTTCTAATTTTGGAGTTTGGACTGTTTTATAAAAGTGACAGATCAAATATTAATGTTCACAAAAGATAAGTCAGAATTTAAAAAGGTTGTAGGTCAGCTGCTCACACATTTTTAAGGAAGAGTCTCCCGGAAATTTGGAGGAAAAATGGGAAATTTTCAAAAATCAGAGTGAGCATTTTCCACCTGGCGGGAAAACAAAGAGGGCCGCGAGGGTGGTAATTCTTTGTACATGCTTCTGTTGATGCTCTGAGCGTACCCTATTGCAGCTGTCTGTTTATAGAGATGCTTATTTTAGTGGTCTGTGAGCTGAGGGAGAGTCATTATAATATTAATTTTATATTACAGAAGTCTAAATCATAGAGTCACAGTGCCTGTGGTGGTTTAATAAGTACATTTGAATAAATGAAAAAGAGAAGGGAGACCGCTTGTCTTTTGGGTCCCCAGGAGAAGAGGTATTTTGCTACAAAGGAGCCATCTCCTTTAGTGTTGACCCACCGCCTGAAGCTATTGGCTGAGATGATGAGAGCGTGGTCTTTGCGTAGAGTATTTCCCCCTGCAGTGAAGCAGGGCTCATGGGCCTGTGGGGGGGGGGGGGTCTCCTTATCAAACTCCTTAATCCCAGAGCTCCTGGTTTGCTCATTGACTTTCAGAATGCTCAGTTGGGAGGAGAGAATATGCTCAGTTGGGAGTGAAACTGAGACTTGGTTCGGCCTTCTCCACTGGCTGCCCAGGACCGCTCAGTGTGTTGTAACAACTGTCACAAACCGCAGTTCTTTTGTTGAACTCTTTGCTCTGAAAGCTCTGACAGCACTTAGGCTGCTACCCAAAGTTAGAGTCTCACACTCCGTTCTCATCACGAAAATCCCTCAGGTAAAGGGCCCAATTAAATATACATGGGTTTTCCTTCTGCCAAAGGACAGCCAAATACCACTTCCTTCACATTTGCTTAAGGACAAGAGTATTTCAGTTTCAAAAGAAATAAATTTTGTTCTAAAATAAAATATGGCACCTATGAAATCATGTAAGATGTAATTTAAGGAAAACCAGCTCAGTATTATAACAGAATTTTCTTATCAAGCTCTCTCCAGATGCTGCAGCTGTCACTTAGGCCATGCCAATGTCTGGTGTCATGCCAGTTTGATGCAAGTTGGTTCCATTGTCACCCTTTCAATTTCCCAGCCAGCCTCCGTTTTAAAGGGCATATTAGCATTATCATAGCAATCTTAAAGATGTGTCTTGGCTTGACTTTAAGCCAGTTTTGTTTCTAAGTCACAAAGTATAATGAAATACCACTGTGATAAAAAGGATTTTATTGTCTATATATGACATCAAATGCTCTAATCTCTGACCAAAGAAATTGAAGGGTTTTAAAGAAGGTTGTTCTGTGAGACATGCTGCCACGCAGCATCAAAGAGAATGAGCGGTGCTTCGGAACATACTGGTTTAAATACAGGAGAGTGCTTTCTCTTACACGTTTTCTTTTGTATTGAAGTGTAAATGACCAAAAATATCCTATTTTCAGGTGTACATCATAGTGATTCAGTATTTTTATACATTGCAAAATGATTCCTGCGATAAGTTTAGTTACCATCTGTCATCATAAAAGAGTTATTATAATATTTTTGACTATATTCCCCATGACTTATTTATTTTATAGCTAGAAGTTGATACCTCTTAACCCCCTTCACCTCTTTTATTTCCCCCAACCTCTCCCCATCTGGTAACCAACAGTTTGTTTCCTGTATGTAAGAGTCTGTTCCTGTTCTGTTTTGCTTGTTCATTTTTTTTTTTGATTCCACATATAAGTGAAATCCTGTGATATTTGTCTTTCTTAGTCTGACTTATCTCACTTGGCATAATATCCCCTAGGTCCATCCATGTTGTTACAAATGGCAAGATTCCATTCTTTTTCATGACTGAGTAGTATTCCTGTGTGTGTGTGTGTGTGTTCACATGAAGACACTTAGGTTGTCTAAAGACACCACTCAGGTTGGTGATGGACTTTCAGGTTGCTTCCACATCTTTGCCGTTGTAAATAGTGCTGCTAATGAACATAGGTGTGTACATATCTCTTCAGATTGGTATCTTTGTTTTCTTTGGATAAATACCAGTAAGTGGAATGCTGGACCATGTGGTATTTCTATTTTTAATTTTTTGAGGAATCTCCAAACTGTTTTTCAAAGTGGTTGCATCAGTATACATCCCCACCAGCAGGGTATGAATGTTCCCTTTTCTCCATATCCTGACCAACAGTGTAAGAGCCGGTCTTACAGACGTATGTATGGTGATATCTCATTGTGGTTTGATTGCATTTCCTGATGATTGGTTATGCTGAGTATCTTCATGTGCCTGTTGGCCTTCTATATGACTTTTTTGGAGAAATGTCCTCTTCCCACTTTTTAATCAGGTTGTTTGATATTAAGTTATATGGATTCTTTACATATTTTTCATATCAGTTCCTTACTGGCTATAAGATTTGCAAATACCTTCTTCCATACAGTAGGTTGCCTTTTCATTTTGTTGATGGGTTCCTTTGCTATACAAAAGCTGTTAGTTTGATATGATCCCATTTGTTTAGTTTAGTTTTTGTTGCTCTTGCCTGAGAAGACTGGTCCAAAAAATATTGCTAAGACTGATGTCAGAGACCATGCCTATATTTTCTTTTAGGAGTTTTATGGTTTCAGGTTTTATATTTAAGTCTTTAACACATTTTGAATTTATTTTTGTGGTATAAGACAGTGGTCCAGTTTCATTCTTTTGCATGTGGTTTTCCAGTTTTCTCAACACCATTTATTGAAGAGACTGTTTTTTCCCCATTGTATATTCTTGTCCCCTTTGTCATAGATTAATTGACCATATATGAGTGAGTTTCTTTCTGGGCTCCCTGTCCTGTTCCATTGATCTCTGGTTTTCATGACAGGACCATAATGTTTTGATTACTCTAGCTTCGTAGAATAGTTTGAAATCAGGGAGTATGATACTTGCGGCTTTGTTCTTTTTTGAAATTGCTCTGGCAATTTGGGGGCCTTTGTTCTATACAAATTTTAGGATAGAATTGAATCTGCAGACTGCTTTAAGTACTATGACCCCTTTGACAATATGAATTCTTCCAGTCTTGAGCATAGTGTATCTTTCCATTTGCGTCATTTTCACTTTCTTTCGTTAGTGTCTTATAGTTTTCAGAGTACAGGCCTGTCACTTCTTTGGTTAAATTTATACCCAAGTATTTCGTACTTTTTGATGCAATTGTAAATGGGATTGTTTTCTTAATTTCTCTTTCTGATAGCTTGTTATTAGTGTAGAAAAATGCAGCCAACTTCTGTTAATTTTGTATCCCTCAACTTTACTGAATTCATTTATAAGTTCTGTTTGCCAGTTAGTAGAGTCTCTAGGGTTTTCTCTATATGGTATCATGTCATCTGCAAACGGTGAAAGTTTAAACTCTTCCTTACAATTTGGATAACTGTTATTTCTTTTTCTTGCCTAATTTCTGTGGCTAGGACTTCCAATACTATGTTGAATAAAAGTGGCAAGAATGGACATCTTTGTCTTTTTCCTGACCTTAGAGGAAAAGCTTTTAACTTTTGACTGTTGAGCATAGTGTTAGCTATGGGTTTGTCATGTACGGTCTTTATTATGCTGAGGTGCTTAACCCCATACCCACTTTGTTGACAGTTTTTACCAAAAATGAATGTTGTATTTTGTCAAATGCTTTTTCTGCATTTATTGAGACGATCACATGATTGTTATCCTTTATTTTGCTGATGTCATCACATTGATTTTGGATATTGACCCATCCTTGCATGCCTGGAATAAATGCCACTCGATCATGGTGTATGATCCTTCTAAAGTATTCTTAAATTTAGTTTGCTGATATTTTGTTGAGGTTTTCTGCATCCGTGTTCATCAGGGATATTGGCCTGTAGTTTTTGTTTTTTGTGTTTTATTTTTGTGGTATTTTTGTTTGGTTTTGGTGTAAAGGTAATGCTGGTCTTGTAAAGGGATTTTGAAAGCATTCCTTCTTCTTTACTTTTTTTGGAATAATTTGAGAAAACTAGGTACTAACTCTTTTTTAGATGTTTGGTAGAATTTACCTGTGAAGCTGTCTGGCTCTAAACTTTTGTTTTTAAGGAGTTTTAAAATTACTGATTCACCTTTATTACTTACAATCAGTGTATTCAGACTTTCTATTTCTTCATAATTCGCTCTTAGAAGATTGTATCTCTAGGAATTTATCTATTTTTTCTGTATTTTCCAATGTGTTGGTATGTAATTGTCTGTAATAGTATCTTACGATCCTTTGCTTTTCTGTGGTGTCGGTTATAACTTCTCTTTAATTTCTGTCACTTACATATTTTGGAAAACCCCATGCCAATCACATAAAAAGAAAGAGTTTTAATGGAGGTCTTTAGAAGACTAAAGAACTGTATGACAGAGTAGACAAATCTGAAAATGTAAGTGTATTCTAAATTAAATTATTGAACAGTAAAATTACTTGCTCTGTCAGTTATCAATGGCAGATCTCCACCTTGCCTAAAATACAATGTTTACCTCAGTATCTTCAGATTCCTTATGTTTGGGTGTTGTATTGCTGCCTTAGAATTACACTATTAAACTTAAGTTTTGTGATAGAGGTGTTTGCTTTAGGATGAATGAAAGTCTCAGAGAGACTATTAGTTGCTAGCATGTCACTGACATTTTCCAGTCAGCACTAAGTAATCTGTGTACAATTTAAATATAAAGACTATCAAGGTTTTAAAGCCTTTGGCATGTATTTTTTTAATTATTATTTTTTTTAATTAGAGTATAGTTGAGACACAATGTTACTTTAGTTTCAGGTGTACAACATAGTGATTCAACTTCTTTATACATTATGCTATGGTCACCACAGATGTAGCTACCATCTGTCACCATACAATGCTATCACCATATCATTGATTATATTCCCTATGCTGTGCCCTTTATTCCAGTGGCTTATTCCATAACTGGAAACCTGTATCTTCCACTCACTTTCACCCATATTGCCCATTTCCCTACACCCCTTCCCTCTGGCGGCCATCAGTTGTTCTCTGATTTTTAGGTCTGAGTCAACATAGATCATTTTGTCTTCTCTGTTATCTCAGATACTCAGAGTTTTAATTTCTTTTACCCTCAAAATGGGGATAATAATACCTACTTCATTGAGTTGCTGTGAAAGCACAAAATAAGTAAAACGTTAGCAGTTTGCTAGGAATACAATCACTACTCCATAGTTACTGGGCTCTCTCAAACACATGCACACACACATATATATGCACACACACACAGAAACACACCCTTTATGAAAATGTGCAACAGGAAAACTTACCTGCAACTGGTTGTATGGGTCTGGTTAATTTTGAGAATTAAATTTATTTAAAAATCATTAGGATCCTGAATTACATTATATAGAAACAGCAAACCTTTGCCCTGGTAAAGCAAATAAGAGGGCTATATGTTTTTCCTTGAGATATAATCAAAGTGAAATTTTAGAGCTATGTTCAGATCTGTAAGTCCCAGCCCAATATTGGAACAAAATAGTTCCTTAGTCCACTAGGATTGTGATTATCTGTTGCCCCCTTGTCATCCTGGAACAGTGATTAGCACCACATCTCAAAGGGATGGAGCAGGCAGAGGGAGATTGGGATAGGTTGTAAAGGAATTTTTTACACATTTGAGAGTGAGTTAGTGAGGAGTCATTAAATTACTAAGTCACATCGTTACTTACGATATATGTTCAGACCTGTGTTTTAAAAAGATTATTCCCTTGGCTACACCATGGAAGCACTGAAATAAGGGGAAATTAATACCAAAAAAGAAATAGAGAAACAGGAGACTATTTTGTTGACATGTGCTGATCACACTGTCTGTGTAGAAAATTAGTACAGGGTAGTGATTAAAAACTTTGTTCCTAAAGCCTGGATCTGAATCCTCATTCTACCATTACTAGCTTTGGGTACCTGAGCAAATTACCTAATTTTTCTGTGATTGTGACTCAGATTCTTTGTATGTAAAACATTAGTATCTCTATCATAAGATTGTTACAATGACTAAGTACATTCATAGACATAAATTTCTTGGAATCGTGCCTGGCATATTGTGTATGCTCTGTTATAAATTTCATAAGGGATACACTAGAGACTTCAAGTGATTGACAGTACATCACATGTCTTGGTGGAGATGTGGATAGTTACGTTTTAAATTGGTGGGACACTAAGTTGCTTGAGCTTCCTTATATACTGTAACTATCCCTTTTCCATGTGCAGTCTGTGTGTAAATCATATAACATTACAGATTAATGAACCTTCAGATTATGAAACATGGTGGCCACAATGACACGAGTTCATTGGAAACATAAAGGGAAAGTCACTTAGGCATAAAGGGAAGATTACTTCATGTCTCCATTTGATAATGCTGATCCCATAGAATTGTTCAAAGGAGTAACTGAGTAACTGGGATATGGTATGTGAAAGTGACTAAGAAATAAGAAGTACTTAATTCACTTTTGTGGAATTTGAATTTGATCTTCATTGTAAGGGAAGAAAAAGCAAAATGCTTATATTAACACTTTATACCTAATTTGAGACAAATGCACTTTTCAAATATAATAATCCCAAACTATTCTAATAATCAAGTTATGTTTGGTCTGGTTCAAGGCTTTTGGATGTGATTTTTTTTTTCCAGCGCAAGCGGCTCTAGAGTTAGATTACATCTGTGTCAGTTTTGACTCTATCTCTAAACCAGCAGTGAGGACTTGGGCAGAGCCTCTCAGCTTCCTCATTTAGAAGCACATAGATAATACTACTTTCTTTATCATATTCCTAAGGTAAGGACAGAGTGTTGCTTTATAAAGCTCTACAAATATGTGAGGTTTTATTCCTGGTGTCAGTAGCTCACCATCAGAGGCTCCAGTGACAGTAAAAGGGTCTTCCTGCCTCATGGGAAGCTGCGGTTTTCAAGGCAAAAGCAGGGACTTCGTACCGGACTTCAGTCGAACTTCTTGACCCTCTTCTTTTGCATGTGTGTGGCTTTAGGCAAATCAGTTAATCTCATCAGCCTCACCTAGTGAGTCTGGAAAATGGGGATAATGATGTCTGCCTCCTGAAGAGGATATGATGAATTGCCAAGTGTCAAATTATGAAAGTGATAAGGAGGATTAATTTTTCTGTCATGCCTGATTTCTGATCCTTTCTTTTATACACGTTCTCCACATTCACAGATGGTGATGGTCCAGACAGATAATGCTGTTTAGGATGCTATTGGTGGGTTTGGTGAGGGTGTTGATAGCATTAGAATGTATGTACCCTGAACCCTGTGAGGGCTGTTGTCCATAGCTATAAATAGTTGAATGTGTTGGTGTGTCTGGTTACCTTGATAAGCTTCTTTATATTTAAATTTTATTTATTTATTTTTAACCTATTCAGAGTGCTTTTAAAAAAAGTAGTTCATATAAAGAGAAACTGTAGTTTCCTCCTAGCCTAATTTTCATTGACAGCCATCTACAACTTTTAAAGTTATTTCTTCTTTATTTACATTGTTGTTCTTAAAAATGACTATGCTATTTCTTATTTTTTCAGTTTTAGATATTTTCCTCATTATTTGGAAATTAAAATTTAGAATTCAGCTCTCTTTTATCATTTTTCACAGCCGAGCATACATCCTTTCCTTCTGTCCTTGAAATAGAGCTGTAAATAATTTTAGGTTAATTCCATATCGATGGGTTTTCATCATCAAAAATATATAGCCTTTTTTGTTGTTTTTATTGCTGAGCCAAGCTGCATACGATGGGTTTATTTTCTTTCTTGAAGAAATTTGTATTTTTATTTCCTTTGCTTGGCACTCCTCTTGTGCTACTTTCCCACAAAGCCAAACCTGTCTAATAATCTATCAATCTTAACTTTTCTTTATCCTGATGACATCTCAGAAACTCTTCTTTACTTATCTGGCCTATCACTATCTTGTCTGCAGCCAAGTTGTCTTCTGCGTTTTTCTTTGGTGTTCTTAGTGATTCTCTTTTATCTCCCAGCTGTGTTTGGTGTTTGGTCCTGGGATCCCATGTCTTCCTCATTCTTGATATGTTCTGGCCCCTCTTGCTGCTGAGTGTACTTGCGGTGTTCTCTTTCTTTAGTTCAGCATCCCCTCCTTAGACCAATAAGTCCTCCGTTGTGACAGCTCCTGTATGTGCCAGTTTGATCATTTGCATGCAAACTGGGAATCAGAACTAGACATGCCCATTACAGATGCAATATCTTTCTTGCAGTAGAGTATCGATCTGATAATGACAGTGAGTGAAATAATCATTTGAGTCTTCAGATTGCACCTAAACTGCTCAGTGGAGCAGGCCCCATGTCAAAGCTCCCTAACTTAAATTTATTATAATTTTGCTTTTTGACTTCATGGCTGCCATGTTCCAGGTTATTTGTAATTCTTGTTGGTTCATTAAAAGGAACTCTTGAATTTTTGTGTGATCATATGTTATAGGTATAAGTACAAAGAAAACATTTAATGAGGGGCGCCTGGGTGGCGAGGTCGTTAAGCGTCTGCCTTCAGCTCAGGGCGTGATCCCGGCGTTCTGGGATCGAGCCCCACATCAGGCTCCTCCACTATGAGTCTGCTTCTTCCTCTCCCACTCCCCCTGCTTGTGTTCCCTCTCTCGCTGGCTGTCTCTGTCAAATAAATAAATAAAATCTTTTAAAAAAAAATTAAAATAAAACCTAACAAGCAAAATAAGATGTAAAAACCTGCATTTGTGAATGCTCCTGATGCTATAGACCTCCAAGCCTAAAATGACAGTTCTTTTAATAGTTAGAAAGAGTAAGGTTTTGGTGAAAAGCACAGTAACAAACCTACATATAATTTAGAAGATAAAATTTGGCAAAAAAGTTAATGAGTTTTAAAGCAATTTTATTCCTTCTAAACTGTAAATCTGGACATTTCAAAAGTATGAGAAGTTAAGAATAAACACATAAACAACTAATAATTTAGGATTACTTCCTGAATATGATAAACAAACAAAATTTTATTCAAGGATATCCCCTACCAAACTGCTGTAGTGGTTTGTAGAAGCAGTCCTTCAAGAACTTTCTGAATATTTACTTTGTATAGATTTTTTTTTCTTAGAGTCCTTATACAATTCAGAAGGGTCAGACATAGGGAAAGGAATGAATTCAGAATGTTCCAATATTTCAGTGGATATTGTTGCAGCAGGTAATATTTCAAAGATTACTGTTGCTTCCACTAGGCAAAGGAGCAAAGAAACCTAGCTGATATTCTCAACTAAGATGAAAAAGGGAGAGAGGTGGTCAAGACATGGACTCAGAGCCTGAGGACTTCATAAGTGCAATTTAATAAATATTTGTTGAGAATCTACTTTATATTAAGTGCCTGTGCTAGACAGCAAGGACCATCAAGATGATAAGGAAAAGTTATTTACTCTCAAGATTCTTAAAACCTAATGCGGCTGAATAACAGACACAAATAGCTGTGACACAAAATAGAAGGTGAAGTTCGAGAGCAGAGGGTTCAGCCAAGAACTGGGAGCACATAAAGAAGAAACAGTTTAGTTCTGACCAGGTTGCTTCATAAAAGTTTCAAAGAGGAGATAGATTCTGTGTTTTGAGTGATAGCGTGGTAATTCACAAGGGAAAGAAATTAAGATGATATGACATTTTATATTTATACTGACTTACACCCTACAGAAATCTTGAGGTGTTTATCAATATTATTACTATTGTCCACTTTGCAAATGAATGTGAAATGGTAAAAAAAAGTCTCACTTTCTTAAATTCATAATTGTTGAAAGTGGTCAGGGATGGCACAGTTGAAAAATGCCTCTAAAATCCAATCTGATGACGGTTTTAAGTATAATCCACTCATGATGTTATGGTTGGCAGAGACCTAGAAATGTCAGTCTCACCAGATGTGATTTTGTGCACAGGAACAGAGTATATCTTTGATTCTAAATTGTCCCTACAATGATTCTAAAAATTATTTGCCACAGTGAATACAGAAGTCTATGAAAGCGTTTCTGAGCTTTCCCCATCGTCAGGATGACCCAGGAAAATATTGTAAGAACACTCATTCTAGTTCCCATCACCACTAAACATCCCTGTCTATTTTATCAGAAAAAACTGGGACTACTGCTAACAGATCAGTGTTTTTAATTGCTCCTTGGGTAACTAGAATTATCAGCTAAAAATGGAGCATACAGTTTAAAGAAGGAAATGAGAAATGTAATTATTTTGCCCAAATCACCATCTTTTTCCAATATAAAACTTTGTATTATGTCACCTTTATATATAACTAATGTAATTTTTTTGTTGTAACAAGGGACACTGATGTGAAATCATGGATGACAATGCCATATGATTAAAAATTGGGCATAGCTGATTGCCTAGTCATTTCAACTAAGAATGAACATACATTTCTCCCAAGATTTCTACTGAAGAACCCCTTAATGCCCAGAATTTCTTCACTGAGTTGTGTCTAGGTATAGCCAATGTCCCTACTATTTTAATACTCATCAAAACTCTATTTATATACACTTCACTTTTGTACTTAAAGAGGAAAAATGATTACAATGAAGTTTAGGTGATGTATATCTTTTTAAAAGGAAATTCTGTTTTTTCCTGAGTGGTTTGAGTGGTTTTCTCACCTCTTTAAACTATAGAAACTGTCATTGAAAGGACCATTGACGTCCTTTGGAATAAGAAGAATATAGAATAAAAGATTCTAGAATAGACTGTAAGAGACACTAGTAAACAACTGACCAATAATTGCAAGACTTCCCTCTGTCTTAAAATGCATCAGGTTTGTAGTCAGTCCTAGGTTGGGAACTGGCTCTGTCAATCATAACCCTATGTAGCCCTACCCAAGTCATTTCCTTTCTCTGATTTTCAGTTTCCATTGCAGTTGTTAGGTGGTTCAAATGAGGAAATCCAGGTTATATAACCTCACGAACTGTAATGTGTGATTTAAATATGCTAATGATGAGATGGTGAATAATGATCCTTTAGCCTCAAGATGATGCAGAATGCCTTAACAAAAGGAAAAAAAATACAAAAACTATACCGTTTTATGGACAGGCACAAAAGGGTATACAGAAATGGTTTATAAAAATGTTTTATATGGATAATTGCTTTAATTCTGTATTTTGCTTGTGATTTCTAAGATATTATTGCTTGTTGTGTATTTATATTGAATGATTACTTATTTGACGAAACTAATTTGAAAAACACCAGATCACACATTGGGTTATTGGGGAGACAGGCGTGAAGACATTCCAGTTTATGGTGGGAGACATTTGCTCAGATTTAATCTTTGTGATATTGACAAATTATTTTAAATCCTAAAACCTTAAGTTTATCATCTGTAGCAGCTAAAGTAGCAGGTTTATTAGGGTTATTAACCAACAAATGGAGGAAACTGACTCCTCATAGCACCTGGCCCAAAGCATTGAGTCGTGTCTTTCCTTCTGCATTCTTGGTTCTCAAATTTATCTTTATTAAATATCACTTTGGGTACAGGCATTTTTATGCTGGTGCATACTCTTGTGTGAGAAGATAATTCTTCTTTACTGTTGTGGACTGAACTGTGTACTCCCAAGAATACCTATGTTGAATTTTTAACCCCCAGTACCTTAAAAGGAGACTTCATTGGAGATGGGATCTTTATAGAGGCAATTTAGTTAAAATGAGTCATTAGGGTTCCCTAAAGCAATATGACTGGTAACCTCCTGAGGCAAAGAAATTTGGGGGCACCTGAGTGGCTCAGCGGGTTGAGCATCTGACTCTTGATTTCAGCTCAGGTCATGATCTCAGGGTCGTGGGATGGAGCCCCCGTGAGTCTCTGCACTCAGCAGGGAGTCTGCTTGGGATTCTCTCTACCCCGCCCCTGCTTGTGCTCTCTGTCTCTCAGATAGATAAATGAATCCTTAAAAAAAAAAAAAGATAAATTTGGACACAGGGGTAAGACAATGTGGGGGCACAGGGAGAAGACAGCTGTCTATAAGCCAAAGAGAGAGGCCTGGCACATATCGTTCCCCCACAGTCCTCAGGAGAAACCAACACTGCTGACACCTTGATTTCAGACTTCTATCCTACAGAACCGTGAGGAAATAAATTTTTGTTGCTTAAGCCACGCACTCCGTGGTACTTTGTTACGGCATCTTGGCAAACTAATAAGTCACCTGTGGGTACACGTAAAGAAAATGTCTTAATGGCAACATGAAGTTTTGCAAGGCCTAGCCTAGAGATTGTCACAGACTCTGCACTCACCCTTGCCCTTTACTCTTGTAATGCTGCTGCCTGGCAGACAAGGTCCTTAACATCCACCCAACAGGAGGGAAGTGCAGGAGCACTGTCACTCCCTAGAGCAAAGGGTGTGTCGTGGACACAAATGGAGGTGGCTTTCTGCTCACAGACATGCTCCAGGGATGCACCCTGGGTATAAGGAGGCCCAGAACTCAATTCAGGACAATCATTTTGACTCACTGTCTGCCACAGTGATTAGTCAAAGGGATGGGCATGTCACCCAAGCTGACAAGGCCTTTTCAGGTAGTTGCTGGATGTGGAGAGCCTTTACTTGTTTGGTTGTGGAGTTATGAGAATTTGACCTAGGCCAGGATCTCCAGGTGTGCTTTCCACAGAAATGGGTCAGTCTCAAATGGCAGACAAGGAACAATGAGATATGAGAAGGCAAAGATACCTGGTTTCAGTCTTCCACAAAGTAAGCTCTAATCCCACCTTTCTTGGATTGGTTATTTTAACCAAGACATTTTCATTGCAGGTAAGTAAGTCTTGACTGATACAGGATATAAGCAACATTTTTGAAAAAAAGAAGAGAAACACTAATAAACATAATTTTTCCAAAAAATACAAAGATGCAATTTTCTTCTATTTATGAGTGGTAGTTAACATTTACTTTTTATTTCTGCGTCTGTTACTAAATTCAGATAAATAGCATATGTTTGTTATAAAGCAAATTCAGAGAAGAACTCTGAAGTAAAAAGTGGTGCTTCTTTTCCTCACACCTTCTCTTACTTCCTAGGATAAGCATGATTGACCATTTGTGTGTGACTTGTAATAAATTTTTAATATATATCCATATTTGTATATATAATTATATACATATAAAGTTATGTGATGCTTTAATTACATGTTTTACATGCCGTCTTTCCCCCCACAAAAATGGGAAATTTTGTGATCATACTGTTTCCAGTGGAATGTTTTCAGCTACAAGTAATAAAATATCCAACTTAAAACACCTTTGACGTCGAGGGCGATTTACTAGTTCACACAATGTAAGTCTGTATGTGGCATTTGCCAGTAGTCTGGAGGTTAGTGAGTGGCACAATGATGCCTATAATACCGTGCTGTCTCAAGCGTGTTTCGATGTCCCCCTCGTGGCTACAAAATGATTAAAGTAGTTTCCATTGCCACAAACAGACATTACAATATGCAGCGTGGAAGAGAAAAGGCATTTCTTCTCTTGTGCCTTTTTTAATTAGAAGCCTACAAACAGACTTGGCTTTTCAATCTTTAGTAAGGGAAATGTCCATAACTGAATTATATCAGTCATATTCCCTCATTCTGCTGCCCTGGACTCCGGCAGGGAGTATCTTTAACTCCAAAGATGAAACCCTCACAAAATTCTTGTCAGCAAGGAAAACTGAAGGGATTGGTATTTGGTAGTTGGGAAGATAACCCAAATCTCAATGCATAAGAGATATACATATAGGATACATAACTTGGGCCGCCTGGGTGGCTCAGATGTTTAAACATCTGCCTTTGGCTCTGGTCATGATCTCAGGGTCCTGGGATCCAGCCCCATGTTGGGCTCCTGCTCAGCAGGGAGCCTGCTTCTCCCTCTCCTGCTCCCCCTGCTTGTGTTCTCTCTCTGACAAATATAGTCTGTAATAAGATACATAACTCATTTTAACTCAACCGTACGTAATGTCTACATTAAGTTACCTCATTGTTTTAAATGGAAATATAATATTTATTTTATGCGCCTTTCAAAATTGAGGTGAACCTCATAAATAATTATTTTATAGTGAACAATTCAGTGGCGATTAGTACATCACAATTTTGTGCAATTGCTACGTATAGCTAGTACCAAAATATTCTCTGTACTTTAATGATGGCCCATTTTTCCCAATATAAGAGTTCATTGATAATTTTATAACTAGGAAAAAAGTCGTGCTGCCCCCTTTCTTTCTCAGGAGGCTTTCTGTATTTAGGAAGAAAGTAAACTCAATCAAAAATAAAATATATTTTTTAAAATGCCTTACTCTCAGGAAATTGAGCTGTTATGCCAGGAACTAACTAATTCTGGCATATTTCTATTATTGCATGATCATTTACATTCCAGGACCCTATTCCAGTTTTAAAAATCTTACAAATATTTTATTCTTCAGTTTGAGCATATTTAACTTTAGTTGGAGATTGTTGCAGTTTAGATGGTAAATGCCAAGGGAATCACCCTTCAATTATAAAGTTGATAGACATGAAGACTTTTATACTTCAGTTAGCTAAATGCAATTTGTAGATGGGTGGAGGACCAGGTAGGAAAAACACGCTGCATATCATATTTTTAAAAGGCAACCACATGTAATTCATCTGGTTATTTAGGTTGACGATATGCTTTCAGAATTTGATCATTATCATTTAATACCATTTTGCGATGTTGTCAAATCTGCTGTGCCAGGCACGGATTGTCCTCTTTGAACTTGATGTATTGTCAAAAGAACTTTGTAGTTAAATATAGACTTGGGATTTCATGGCTAAAGTATGTCTGCTAGAAAAAGAAAAAAAAAGTTTTCAGAGACAAATCATTTTTAGAGTTTGGAAACACCAGTATTTTACTAGCCTGAACCTCTCTCTCTCTCTCTCTTTAATTTTATGACACATTATCAATTTAGCTTTTTGTGCTGCATACATTGCAATCACATTACAGAACTTGAGAAATTAATTGAGTATCTCTGAAACTTGCTGTTTAAATGTGTGGGGAAATTTATTAGGGGAATGATGAAACTGAAATTATTGAGAGTTGGTATTAAGATTACCTTCAGTAAAGAAATTCCAGTTTAGGGAATGCTTTCTTATAACACCCTGTCACTGTAGGACGCCAGTCTTCCAGTAACATGGTTTATAACACCCTGTCGCTGTAGGACGCCAGTCTTCCAGTAACATGGTTTATAACACCCTGTCGCTGTAGGGCGCCAGTCTTCCAGTAACATGGTTTGTAACACCCTGTCGCTGTAGGGCGCCAGTCTTCCAGTAACATGGTTTGTAACACCCTGTCGCTGTAGGACGCCAGTCTTCCAGTAACATGGTTTGTAACACCCTGTCGCTGTAGGACGCCAGTCTTCCAGTAACATGGTTTATAACACCCTGTCGCTGTAGGACGCCAGTCTTCCAGTAACATGGTTTATAGCACCCTGTCGCTGTAGGACGCCAGTCTTCCAGTAACATGGTTTGTAACACCCTGTCGCTGTAGGGCGCCAGTCTTCCAGTAACATGGTTTGTAACACCCTGTCGCTGTAGGACGCCAGTCTTCCAGTAACATGGTTTATAACACCCTGTCGCTGTAGGCGCCAGTCTTCCAGTAACATGGTTTACAACACCCTGTCGCTGTAGGGCGCCAGTCTTCCAGTAACATGGTTTATAACACCCTGTCGCTGTAGGCGCCAGTCTTCCAGTAACATGGTTTATAACACCCTGTCGCTGTAGGACGCCAGTCTTCCAGTAACATGGTTTATAACACCCTGTCGCTGTAGGGCGCCAGTCTTCCAGTAACATGGTTTACAACACCCTGTCGCTGTAGGGCGCCAGTCTTCCAGTAACATGGTTTACAACACCCTGTCGCTGTAGGGCGCCAGTCTTCCAGTAACATGGTTTATAACACCCTGTCGCTGTAGGCGCCAGTCTTCCAGTAACATGGTTTACAACACCCTGTCGCTGTAGGGCGCCAGTCTTCCAGTAACATGGTTTATAACACCCTGTCGCTGTAGGACGCCAGTCTTCCAGTAACATGGTTTATAACACCCTGTCGCTGTAGGGCGCCAGTCTTCCAGTAACATGGTTTATAACACCCTGTCGCTGTAGGGCGCCAGTCTTCCAGTAACATGGTTTACAACACCCTGTCGCTGTAGGGCGCCAGTCTTCCAGTAACATGGTTTACAACACCCTGTCACTGTAGGGCGCCAGTCTTCCAGTAACATGGTTTATAGCACCCTGTCACTGTAGGACGCCAGTCTTCCAGTAACATGGTTTATAACACCCTGTCGCTGTAGGCGCCAGTCTTCCAGTAACATGGTTTATAACACCCTGTCGCTGTAGGGCGCCAGTCTTCCAGTAACATGGTTTATAACACCCTGTCGCTGTAGGCGCCAGTCTTCCAGTAACATGGTTTACAACACCCTGTCGCTGTAGGTCGCCAGTCTTCCAGTAACATGGTTTATAACACCCTGTCGCTGTAGGGCGCCAGTCTTCCAGTAACATGGTTTATAACACCCTGTCGCTGTAGGACGCCAGTCTTCCAGTAACATGGTTCATTGTGAGGTAGGGCAAATGATTACACTGATTTCAAAGTTGAGAAAAATAACGTGTGGAAGTCATTTGAATTCTAGTTCATCTGGAGGGATTTAAAGTAAGGAGAAGAAATCAGTGAGACTGTATTTCCATGTACTGTTATGAAAGAATGTTGAACCCCCACTCTGACCGCATCTTCGAGTTAAATTGACAAACATGTCTTTGGCTAGGCAGCACTCGGAGGTAATTGAATGAATGTTCAGCACACCTGGATCTCAATTCTTGCTCTGATGTCACAAAGTACGTCAGCTGGAAGACGCTCTTCTAATTCTCTAAGACTCAATTTTGTCACCTGATGAAGAGGTTTTATACTCTTCCCTCCTCTCTTTCCTGGTAATATTAAATAAGATACTTGTAGATAAGAAATAAGTAAATTATGTAGGGCAGTGCCAGGCTAAGTAAGTACTCTACAAATTCTGGCGCAGCTGTTTTGTCCCTGTTATCAATGCAGTGTCCTGGTAGGTCGAGTTGTTCAGATGCTATTGCTATAGCTGTGTATTATGCTATCTTTTTTTATAATGATTTTTTATTATGTTAGTCACCATACAGCGCATCCCTAGTTTTTGATGTAAAGTTCCTGATTCATTACTATCATCTTTAAACTAAAAAAACTATTTTGGAAAGATGATCTGGATCTATAGGTCTCAGTGTATTATTTGTTTATTTTTTACTCTGACATCCCTAAGGGATAGACAATGGTTTACTATGGCAGCGACTCCTAAAATCTCTAGGATACCTGTGTGCAATTAATCACCACCACCAAGCATACAAATAAGGGCAATCCAGTATCACCCTCATTTGATCCTCTGTAGAATGTATTTTAAGGCTCAAGTTTTAAAAGGTGAAGAAGGCATCATGTCACATTCAATTACTCTTTGAAATGGAAATTTTACAGGAAGAATTTTAGAATCATTACCATCACCAAAATCACATCTGTTATTTAGCTGGACACCTGTAAGGTAATGTTAATATGGACTAATAACACCAATCTCTTGGAGTAATAAGTCATTGTTTTTTGTTTCCCCTTTTGAGGAACATGCAGTATATGTTTCCGACTTACGTGTTGAAGGGTATTTTACGTGCGCGCTGCAGTGTTTTTTCTTACTGTTTCTGATAGCTGGTTTTGCTGTCTTTTGTTTTTGTTTTTTGAACATATGGCAAACATGAGGGAGTCAAAGAGGTGAATTGACTGGAAAGGGTCATGTTCAGGTTTATAGAAGAAGTCTTGTTGTTTTTGTCCTCCTTGCTTCCCCCCTCGTCCTTGCTACCAGCTATCAAAGCCACTGTGCCGTGAAGACGTGGGCCCACCTGAGAGAGCCAACATTCAGGGTACTTCCATGTGCTCCATTGGACTTTGAGTCAGGTGATTTCAGGGAGGATCATTTCCTGATAATTTGTCAGGACAATCAAATTTGATTAATATATGAATTTAACAAATTTTGATCAGCTTGACCTATAAAAGGCACAGAGAAGGAACATTAATGTTGAGAATACCCCACAGGTCTTGAAGGTAACCTAAGGGCTCTCAGAATTAAGGCTTCTACAGTTTTAAAAGTTTGTCTGAAAATCTTTTCATTCCCTTCATATCTCCTTATTTATTAGCATTCCAACTGCCTGTGTGTCAGGGAAAAAAAAAAAAAAGACAAAAGACAACTTTCAGTATAGGAAAATAATAGTACCTAGGAAACAACTGCTTATTGGGAACTTTGTTTGTAAAACATTCTCAGTGTTATGATGTTATTGCCCATTTTTATATTTTTGTTTATTATGAGATTTTTTTTCTTTTTTTGCCAAATTTAGGCACCAACAAAATCTTGTTATAGGGTAACCACGGGAAGCAATAACATTTTGTGCTTTTAATCTACATTTTCTCCTTTTGTATTGTTTATGTGTTGCTTAGAAATGTTTTAAGAGATACATATTGAAAATGTTCCCAGGTAGAACAGAATAGTCCAATTGAAGCTAAAGCTTTGTTTGGGTATTGTTGTAAAACCATATTTGCTTCTATACTCTGTATGCCTTAGTTCAAATTATGAAATAAGCTTGACACAGATTTCATTTTATTTATTTATTTATTTTTAAAGATTTTATTTATTTGACAGGGATAGAGACAGCCAGCGAGAGAAGGAACACAAGCAGGGGGAGTGGGAGAGGAAGAAGCAGGCTCATAGCAGAAGAGCCTGATGTGGGGCTCTATCCCAGATCACCGGGATCACGCCCTGAGCCGCTGTGCCACCCAGGCGCCCCACAGATTTCATTTTAAAAGGTGCATTGCAGAGAAGAATGTGAGTCCCCCACATTACCTGCAGTTTCACTTCTTGTGGTTTCAGTTGCCCAAGGTCAGTGGTGGTCTGGAAGCAGATGACCCTCCTTCTGAGGTGTCGTCATCATCAGGTCAGTAGTAGCCCAGTGCTACATTGCCTCCATCGTTCATTTCACATCACTTCATCTTATCACATAGGCATTTTATCATGTCACATTGTCACAAGAAGAGTGAGTTCGGTGCAAGATGTTTTGAGGGAGAGAGATCACAGTCACGTAATTTTTATTACAGTATATTGTGATTGTTTTATTTTATTAGTCATTGCTGTTCTTTTACTGTGTGATTTATAAATTAAACTTTATCAAAGGTGTGTTGTACAGGAAAAAACACAGTCTGTGTAAGAATACTAGGGTTCAGTACCATCCACGATTTTAGGCACCGCTGGGGGTCTTGGAACGTATCCCCATGGATAAGGAGGGACTATTGTATTTCGGTGTCTAGTTCTGATATTTAGGCATGCTGGACTTGGAGTAACATAGAAGGTTAGATCCAAGAAGGACCTCACACATATTCCTGTCCAATAATTTATAGATTAAGAAACCTTTACAGAGAAGTGGAATGATGTGCCTACTTCCGAAAAAAAAGCTCAAGATTAGATCAAGATAATATTTATTGCAGAGATATTAAATGCCAGGAACTGTACTTATTCTGCATTCTGAATCCTACAGCGATTTTGTAAAATTGGTATTTTTATCCCTGTTTTATAGATAAGGGAGATTTGAAGACATGAGATGGTTTCCTGTATAACAGTTAGTTAGCAGGTGGTTAATTAGGATTGAACTTAATTATCCTTTTGGTATACATAATAGAAATTCAATAAATATTTTTTGAGTAAATAAATCAATAAATGAATAGACTTACAAAAATGAGGTCAATGTATCACTGTCCCACAACATACCATGGGAACTCCGGTATATAATTATTTGTTTTAGTTTATCCTATTCACGAAAGCTTAATTGACTTGTATAACCTTAGCTCAGCACTTTCCACTAATAATAATAGAATTATAATGGCACATGTCTTTGCTGATGAAGAAATGACCTACAATTATTCATTATTAAATTTATATGTGCAGATTCCAGACCAATCAAAAAATGATGCCTTAGCTTAATTAACTTTGATTTATGATCTAACTAGGAAATGACTATGAGTGGGCAGATATTTAAGTTGTTATGCTCTTTTACACTATCCTGAAATAGAAATAAGTATACATTTAATTTATTACCACTGTGACTTCTCTTCTGTTGTAAAAATTAGAATATTGGGGCATGATTTAAATAATTTTTAATAATTTGCAACCTAAAGCACCAGTTAGACAAATCCAATCAAATGTATTTCTCATTACATAATTTAGTAAGTTTGACCAATTACTAAAATGAGGTCAATGATCACAGGTAATTTCTGAGTATAATATGAATTATAGATTTTTTTAAATCAAAGTATTTTAACTGTCTTAATAATGTTGAGACTATTACCAGTTCTGCCTGGTAATTAAATCTCTGTACCTATAGGTCTATTTAAATCTGCTTGTAGATGTTTATGTAGTAATCAAAATCTGTAAAAATCACTTTTCATTCATTTATGGAGTAGTAGGCATTCAAGCCCACTAGATCTTCCTGGTAACTGGTATTTCTAAAAGGAGAAATGGTAGCGAACATGCAAAGAGGTAGTATAATAAACTCACGAAGAGAGTAAATGGCTGTCAGATGACAAATCCTTCATGTCACTGGAATGTAGATCAAGTGTGTTCACTTGTTTTGTTTTTGAGAATAACCTGTAGGGTTTTTTTTTAAGTAACACAAATATTTGTTAAAACATCATCTAGAATACTTTTACAAATAAGACCACAACTTTTTCCCTTATATTTTGCTTATTAAATTTTATAGGATATAATTCAATATAGAGTAGCTTGTATGGACCTGATTTTATAGCAATGAGCTGGAGTAAGGTTCCAGTGTATATAACACAAGAAGATAAACATTTATATTGGAGGCAGAGTGTTCTGCGTTTTAATGCTAGCATTACTTTTATTAGTTGCAGTTTTCTCCTTCTGAACCTCTTTTTTTCTATCTGTAAAATGGAGATATAGGCAATGTTTGTATTAGTTATTGTTAAGCAAAAGGTAAACTAGCATTCACTTAGCATTTACTGTTTGTGTAGTAGGCATTTTCACATGAATCGTCATTCTTTTCGTCCTTAAAACAACAACGCGTGATAGGAATTATAATCCATATCATTTTCACGATATAAAAAAAGTAACTTTCTTATGTTTATATGGCTCAATGTGATAAGGAAAACTCTCCTGATTCAAATTCAGGACTACTTGTTGTAAAAGTCTGTGTTCCTTGACTATAGCAAAATGTTAACATTGCACGAAAAAAAAATATCTAGTGCATAGTTCACACTAATAGTTGCATATAGATGGGTGGAGGAGTTTTCTTACACCCAGTGCAAAATTTACCCTTTTTTAATCTCTTATTTTTCCTTTAGTTTTAACTCAAAAGTAAAACCAGAGGATACGTGTGTGTGTGCGTGCACACGTGTGTGTGCATATCAGTATTTTGTAGTTTATGACCTAAACTGGATTGAAGTGAAACAGCACTGACCGTTTTTCTTTGGGCTCAAAATGACTTAGCGTCAATTTAATTCTCAAGTAACTAACCAATAGGGGGCATTAGAGTACTGCTGCTAACTGTGGTTAGTGCTTGTCCAGTTAACCACAGCTCTTCGAAGTATCATTGTGGCTGGCCTTAGTAGTTGCAATTGCTGTAGAACTCGTTGCTAAAATTTAGTGTATTAATAAAGTCCTGTAACTCTTGGTAATGTTAATGAATCAAGCATTTTGATTAGCAAGGCACATGTAAGGGGAAAAAGTTAAGATTGGGTATTCAAATGAAAGTAATTAAAATGAACACAGCTGAAAATGAAAATGTGACGCACATAAATGGCCCTATTATCACAAGATAACAGAATGCTGTTCAGGCAATTTTCCTGTAACTGAGTGGATCACTAGTTAATTGTCTGGCTCTTCCCTTTTACACTTTCCACTAGAAAGACTTTTGTCTCTGCTATTATAATAGAAAAAGTTTAAAGAGAAGAGTTTGAAAAAGTTTGGAAATGACTCCTTAGAATAAGTCACCATTCAAAGACATCTAATGGTATCCCACTTGTTTTTATTCATATAATGTCAAATAGGGAATTATCTGTCCTGGAATTTTCCATCAAATGTTGTTGCCAATGAAGGGAGGGCGAGGTGATTAGTACTAAGCCTGCTCCTTGCTGCCTACGAAGACATTCGAGAGTCCTTAGAACATTCAGGCAAACTGTAGAGCTTTGTTAATATAAGTTGTATATTGGGGTTTTCCTAAAACTGCCAGAAAGGCCTTGTTTTTCTTAAGAATGGAAAGACAAGAAATACGTATTATTTCCCTTGAGCAAAGCAGGGCGGGATGAGGTGAGGAGTCCGATTTGTGGGCTAAAAGGGGAAATGATGAATTCAAACTGTACTGTGCACTTGCTTTTGGTTCTTAAAGAATCCATTCCTCCACCCAAGGCGACTTGTTCTCTGGTCGTACTCCAGATTTCTTTATCAGCTGTGCCGTTACAATGAACATTTGCTATGCAAGCTAATTTAGCTCCACTTCTTTCTTTTGTATTTCCCTAGGAGTGTCATAAAAATGAATTTCAGACATGCTGGTCTGTTACAGGAGAACTGCTTGTGCGTGTTACACATGCACCCAGTTACAGGATATGTGTCTGTGGTCTTAAGATCCAGGGATAAAGAGACATTGCACTTATGTAGATGTCTTTGGAATCTTACATAGCTGGGTTAAGCCAGCGTTTGTCTATGTCTTTACCTTCATGTGACTTAAAATGGAGCCAACTCTAAGCGGGAGTAAGCCCAGTCATAAAACTGAGCAGGCCTGTCTAGACACTAGGTCTGATTCAGACTGAGTGAGTGACGCAGCAACTCCCTCTCCTTTTCCTGCCGTCCGCCTAGGAAATAGGAACTATTTCTCTCTCTCTTGCTTTTCTCTCTCATACATTTGATCTACCTCAGCTAAAACCCACGTTCTCAGGCGTATTACAACTTAGATGTCTGTGAACTCAGTGAAAGTCTAACTATAATAAGGTTATCAAGCAAACTTGTTCTGATTTGGTAAAGAACATTAATTATAGTGAATTTTTGTCTCAATTTTCACTTTTCAGAATTTCATAAACATTTCCTCAGTTTTAAATAATTAAAATGAAGTCCATACGGCAACCCAGCCCTTGCAGTAGTGCTTTGAGCTTGTTTTGAGTCGTAATAATGGATTTTCTCTAATCCGTCCTCTCTGTCTGGTTCCTCTTGTGACCAATAGAACTCATTTGGTCAGTAGCCATGGAATTGAGTGAAACTAACTGGTCCATATGGCAGTTGAACTTGCAATCTCGACTTCATTAACACCACGCTCCGACCAGCTGAGCTAACAAGCCAAGAAAATCAAATTAGACACTATACAGAGTTCCTGGTTAATTGCATTTTCCTCTTTTGGGCTCTTCATTATAGCCACTTTCACCAATTACCAGCTTCTGAAGGGTGAGGATTAAGTCTATGTAGCTCTTGTTCGTTTTGTCCCTTATGTTGACGTTGTAGAATGGAATATGCTGTGTAAGCTCAGGCAGCACAGGCATGAGCATATAGAAGCAAAACTGTGGTCCCTGATGTTCTTTGGCAGAGGCCGACAGTAACATATTTCAAACATCCCAAGAGGAAAGCTGCTACATTAGTGGACAAGGGGTGATGAGAAATTTTTGGCAGCTCTCTGATCCATTTTCTGTGTACCTCCTTTCCAGTCTCTGAATCTTATTTCTGCTTTCAGTTCCTACTTTATCTCACGCTAGAATATATATTTGTGCTTTCATGCAAACTCAGGATTACAGAGAAACTCGACTTGCAATTATGTGTAATGACCTGGCGTCCCAGCATTATATCTTGAAGTTCAAATCTGTTGTGCCTAGAAATCTGACTTCTAAGTGGCATGTCCAAATAACAACAATATGTTTGTAATTTTGTGTATTAATCTGGTGTTCTACTCATTAGGCAGCAGTGTGAACAGGACCTATTTTTTTCTCTAAATTGCCAGGCATGGATAATAATAGTTTTGCTAAATTTAATTCATTTTAATTAATTAACATTTTGACACGTATGCATTTGTAAACTCCCAGGGCATTTACTAGATTAATGTTTTATGATGAACCATCATGTCAACAAATATTGTGGCTGAAATGTTTAAATAGGCTCATTCTTTGAATGCATTATTGGCATTACTTTATGATGTATTATTTAAGATGTAGGTTGTTGAGGTTGAGAGGAATTGATTATAGGCTCCTTGAATGTGTCTTAATACAACTTTTAAATTGTATTCATATATGGGTCAAGACAATTCAGTAGATAATTTAGTAGAATCAAACACTATTATAGCTGATTATTATAAATTATCCTGGTATTCAGTTGTGGAAGGGGAAGTTATTTGCTTCATTTATTATTTGAAATATTAACCATTACATTCATTTTCTTAGAGGACAAAGCCAGGGTTTGTTTGTTTGGTTGGTTGGTTGTTTTTTTTTTTGTTTTGTTTTGTTTTTGCAGATGGCTAGAGATCATCATTTCAATCTCTTTTTACACACGAAAAAACAAGAGAAGAAATTAAACACAAAAGGGCTTAGGAAGAGAAGGGTCTCTGTCCAATCAATTTAGTATGGAGGCCAAGGGTAGGACCCAGGTTTCTAAGTATTATGGACTGAATTTTGCTACACACCCAAATTCATGTCTGAAGCTCGGATCCCCCATTGTGACTGTTTTTGTGCCTGTAAGAAGGTAATCAAGGTTAAACGATATAAGGGTGGGGCCCTAATCCAGTAGGACTGGTATCCCTCTAATAATGAGACACCAGAGATCTCTTTCTGTCTTACTGCACGTGTATAGTAGAAATGCCATGTGAGGACAGTGAAAGGTGGGCCATCTTTAAGCCAGGAAGAGAGGGTTCACCTGAAATCAACACCCCCGGCACCTTGATTTTAGCCTTCTAGACTCTCAAACAGTGAGAAGATAAATTTCTGTTGTTTAAGCTACCCAGTCCAAGGTCCCCTGTTAAAGCAGGTAGAACTGACAAATATACCAAGTTTCTGTCCAAACTTCTTCCGCTGACCCATATACTAACTCACATACTAACCCATAACTACTTCTGTGATTAACAAAAAGCACACCTTTCAGCTATCATGCACACAATTCAATAGTTGTCACAAGAGCTGACTTTAAAATCAAATGATGGTAGTAATGGAAATGTTGGACAAATATTGGATCCCTCCTAAGTCCTTACAGCCTGGTACAGACATTGACACCGAACTGGTGCTAAACAGTTTGCCACCCACCTTCTCTCCCTTTCTTCATTTCAAAGGCACTCTCAGAAATAATTGTCACTTTATAACTTCATCTGATGAATCCCCCATATTGTATCACTGGAAAAGATTGAGTTGTAGAGTTGTATTACTTCCTCTTGCCTATTTTCCACGCAAAATTATTATCAGACTCCTGACCAGCGGCCAGTAAGATTGGAAATTCAAGATTATGGCACAATTTGAAAGGCAAAAAAAAATAGATTAATAGTTTAACAAAATTATAATACCAGTAAAAACTTAAATTATTTTGCTTTGGAAGAATTAGTGATATATATTCCATATTTTTCTGTGTTTTGTAAATTGTGAATATCACTTAAGGCATGAGAAAGATTTGTATGATGAAATTTTAGCAATATTTCTTATCTCGTTTGGTGAATGAAATCCCCTTTCTTCCAGTTGTGGAAAATCAACCCTTAGTTTAAGATCTTATTTTGGGGGTTCCTGGGTGGCTCAGTCAGTTGGGCGTCCGGTTCTTGATTTTGGCTCAGGTCATGATCTCAAGGTCATGAGGTGCAGTCCTGCATTGAATCCCGAGTCAAGCCTCATGTTAAGCCCTGTGTCCTCAGAGGGGAGTCTGCTTGAGATTCTCTCTCTTCCTCTCCCTCTGCCCCTCCCCACCGTCTAAAATAAATAAATAAATCTTTAAAAAAAATCTTATTTAGGATTAAGATGTCAAAAACCACAGTAAAACCAGAAATCCTAATCTCACATCTCATGTTTGCCACTAACCCCAGGGTTTGGTTTTGGTACAAAACAATGGATACGGCTTAAGTTAAAATTCCTAACCTGGGTTGGAACGTGATTCCATTCAAACTACTTTGGGAAAGTCACAAAAATGTAATTAATTTTATTTGATGTTCTTCAAGTATTTGAGTCACAGAGACTGCATGACCTTTTCAGGTTCCTTTCAGCTGTAAAGAAATAAAATGTTTCTATATGAACCTTTTCTTTGATTCTACTTGAAATTTCAGTTGGGGTTAGGTAAGGGTCCATTATCTCCAAAGGGACATTGTTATAGTGAAAGATATTGGAACTACTGAAGCAAAACAGCAAGGACATCTCATGGCTAAGATACATGCAGTATTTATTAGTAAGTTAGTGGTGCTTAGTTAATCACATTTTTAATTTCCGAAGAACTCTCCACAAAACAAATTATTATGTTAGGTAGAAGCTAGACATAAGCAGTGGAAGGAACACCCTGAGGCAAAGTCCCAAATCCTTGAAGGAGTGCTGAGCTGGAGGCAAGGATGGTGATAAGTGAGTAACATATCGTAGGCCTGGGAGCACAGCATCCTGACCTTCCAAGACCTTGGGGCTGATAGATCAAAGAGCTGCAGATGCAGAGCATGAGCTCTCCTCTTCCACCTCCGACCCGGGTAACCCCTAGATAGGCTCATTATCATGCATTCGCATTGCAGGAACAGCCCTGCCTGATGGAGAAAGGCTGCCATGATGGTTCTGGTACAAACCTTGGAGGGCCAAAACCTCCACCTCCCAACCTGTGGGAAGTCCCATTAAAGACCACCCCACTGTGAGTCCCAGCTCCTCCAAGCCCAGAGAGACCCAGTAATATCCAATTCCAAAACACCCTAGGGGCCAATTCCTCCTTGAAGAATCTGCCTCTCTCCCACCTTGAGAGCGTACTTTCACTTTAGTAAACTGCTTTCTGCTTGATATTTTCCTTCTGCCTGTCTTTATTCGACCACCACCCCATGTAAATCTTCTCCTGGGGAATGCAAGGACCAAGGCCTCCATTCACACAATGCAGACTTTCTCACCCATAACAGTTATAAGAGGGAAACCAAGTTATAGATCCTTTTATTAGCACAATTAAGAGCTCTCATTTGTATCCCCTTTTTTTAGTATCTGTGTATAGTATGTGATCCTGCATAGGAAATATAACTATTGAATGTAGGGTATGGAGAATTTTTTTTTTAATTTGGCTTTGTTCTTCATGTTATACAGATAACCCACTTCTGCCAGTTAAGTCCATGAATGACTAAGCAGTATAAAGAAACAATCAGTCCAAATTCCTTGCCATGGTTTACAGGCCTCTTCCTAATGGACCCCCTTTCCACCACATTTCCTCTTGTTCAATACACTGTAATCATACTGGTTTTTTGGTTTCTGGAGAACATCAAACCTATTTCCAAAATCGGCCTTTGTTCTTTTTCTCTACCTGAAATACTCTTACATCAGAACCTGACAAGGCTGCCTCCAACTTTCAGGCCTTGGCTCCAATGATACCTCTTCAATAAGGTCTTTCCTCATCACCCTATGTCTAAAGAAACCCTCTTCTTTTCTCAGTACTATTTATCTTTATTTCCCCATTTTCTTCAAAGCATTTATCACTATTTGTAGTTATCATGCTTATATATTTAGAGGAACTTTGCCATTATTGTTGTATCCCAAATGACTAGAGTAGAGCATAATATTTATTAGATGGTTTATCAGTAAGTGTTATACTAATTGAAAAGTTATATGGCCATACATAGGAAAGATTACAGGTGATACATTGCATATTTAATTTTGGCATCTATATTTGTGTCCTATGCCTTCACCTTCATCACCCCGATTGAGCTTTACAGTTGATATCTACAGAAGGATTAGCTTTGCTTTCTCTATAGAATCATTTCCCATATGGTGTCAGTTCAACATGTGTGTCTTCACTTCTAACTGTAAATGTTGTTTAAAACAGGGTTGGGCGCCATCTCTGATGCCTAAGCTCTTTTCTATTTAAGAGTTGATGCCATTCCTTAAAAATAAATTCTCTTATGAGTGCACGAATTGCAATATTTTTAGATGAGCAGATACTCTTCATTTCTGTAGCCAAAAAATATAGCTGTCCGTTGGATGGTGTTCTCTGCAGTTGGTACTTGAGAGTTTTACCTACAGTTTTATTTATTTTGTTTATTAATTAGTCAGATATTTGCTGAATGCCTACTATATACCAGATACTTAGGCAGGAACTGGAAATGTTTTGGGTAAGAAATATACCCTGTTCCAGCTCTTACCTATAGCAAAAGAGCCAGAGAAAAACAAGCAAAAATAAATATGTAACCACAAAGTTTCTAATCCCTCAACAATTAAACTGGCTTGAATACTAAGGAATGAAGCTGGAAACCATTAAGGATGTCAGGAAGAGCTCTCTGAGAGGTGAAATTTAATCCAAAGTTAGAAGAATAAGAAGAAATAGGTGGAAAAATGTTCCATAATAGTGTGACATGAGACAAATACTGTTTCTTACTCCATTTCTTTACTTTCAGTGTATATCACATTGAAAACCACTTTTGAAACCAACCACTGGAACTGTAATGGCCTTGCTGCAGTTGATGTGTTTTCTTCTTATGGATTTTCCTCAGAATCAAACGCTGAGTGAAAGGAGTATCCGTTTTGCAGCAGTCTGTCAGGATAAGTTGCACACTGGAAACTGAAATCAATTGTAAATCTGATAACATGGTGGAATGTTCACTTAACTTTAAAATGCCTTTTAGAGAACACAAGGGAGTTCTGAATAGTCTAATCACTTTTTCCAGAAGGCATCTGTGATTTCGCTAATTTGCCTCCGAGGAAGTCCATGACGAGGAAAAAGGAGGATATACGGCACTCGGTAGCTGAAGTAGGTAAACTGCTGTTTTGACTTGTTTTCTCTTTATTCATCGTTTTGGGAGAGGAGCTATAAATTGGTTAGCAAAAAGGATGCTTAAAATGTTTTATTCTAATTTTTTTCTGAGAATCTGTGGGTCTTGGATCATATATCCATATGTGCAAAGATCATGTACAGACCTAGTGAGGCTCCAGAGTGAAGCATCAGTTGTTACGACGCTGAGAGACTGTAAAGGCTAAGAAGCCCTTGCTGTTTGAGTGGGATTCTGTGGTGCTCGGCATACACCTACCAGGGGTGTGCTTCAGGAATTACTGGTGATAATGCCTTGAGTGCTCCTAAAGGAGAAACTAAAATCCAGTTGTGGTGATGAGGTAAAACCAAACAAAAAAACACTGTGATATGTATATGCGTGTGTCTGCACACACACACTCATGCATGTATAAAACAGCTTTTAAAATGAATTTTGGTCAGGGTGACAAACCATGAGAAACTCTGCACTCCGGGAAACAAATTGAAGGTTGCAGAGGGGTGGGGGTGGAGGGATGAGGTAAATGGCTGATGGGCATTAAGGAGGGCATGTGATCTGTTGAGCACTGGGTGTTATATGCAACTAATGAATCATTGAACACTAGATTGAAAACTAATGATGTGCTGTATGTTGGCTAATTGAATTTCATAAAAATATAAAAAAATTAGAAAATAAAAAGCATTTTGAACATTCAAAAAGCTTTCAATATTCATATCATTTGACTGAGTAAACTTAATGTACTTCTGAGAACGTAGATTCTGAGAAAGTAACCTAAGGAAGAAAAAGTTATATTCATCAAGATATTCATTGCATCCTTGTTTATAATAACAAAATCTTGGAAACTGTCCAAATGTCTAACAATCGAAAATGTAAATTTTATTGTATTTACTCAATGCAAGATTTTGTCAGCAATAACATAAAATTATGGACAATATAAAACAAAATTGGAAAATATTTAAGCTAAAATGTTACGGGACAAGGAAGAAGAGATAATTATGAGATTTTTCATTTCTTCACATGCTACCATTTCATGGTTACCCACAGAAGCCTCAGATACAACATATGTAGAGCCAAATTTTCACGTCAGAATCGCTCTTTTCTGTGTTACTTGTCTTGAACTTGATCACTGTAAACGTGAAACTGAGAATCTAGAAAATTCTTGGGATTGTCTTTGATGTTTCCCTCTCTGACAAAATCTGCCATCTCTCTTCCTGTGGTCTGTACCTTGCTTATTCTGGCCCTCAGCGTGTGGTCACTTGCCAGTAGCGATCTTGATGTATCTGGCCACCTCTAGGGATTCCCTTCTGTAACAATGCATTTCACTAGAACACAGAAGGAACCATGTCAGTGCTCTGCTTAGAAATACTGATGGTCCTCCAGTGTATACGAAACAAAATCCCAGCTCTCTCATTAGATAGATGGTGGCACATACGCACTTGTGTTTTTGCCTTCAGATGTCTAGTGAACAATCTAAGATTGTCAGGGGAGTTTGGGACTATTGGTAACAAGAACAATGGGTTTATCAAATTAGGGTCAGATGTGATATTGAAGACTTGATACATAATTGTCCATGTAGAAAGCTTTGATAGCCTAGTCCATGTAACCTATGTTTGAAAAAGAGAATTACAGAATCTTATATAGGGGTGAATATATTTGAATAGGCGTAGACAGAGGTATAAAATGATACATACCAGGTTATTAACATTGGATATAAAGAAAGATCATTTTTTAATTTATACATCTATTTATGGTATCAATGGTTATGGTAAATGTGGTGATTTATTATTATTATTACTACTACATTTATGTTAAATAAATGTTTTTTAAGAAGTAGAGATTAGATTGCAAGAAAAAAATGCAGTAACACTGGTGATCATTTTATGTTGTTGGATTAAGGGTAAGTGGTAAGAGAAAAATTATACTTACATTCTAGATTGCCCAGTCCAATTCTCTGGTAAAGAAAAAATAAGAGGATTTAGGGAAGATGCTCTGTATAGAATAGAGAACGTACCTTTGGCTGGACTGTAATTCCAATCGTAGCCATTTTTTCATGGACACGTAGTAGATGCCTACCAGAGTAGGAAGGGTTAATGACTTCTTAGAAAGTTATAATTGTTTGGGTCTCATCTCTGAGCCCTATTAAAGGAGAGAATAACTTTGAGCTGGTTATACGTTAGCTTAAGCTAAGAGACAAAGTATTGAGAGATTTTGCCTGCTCAGCATCCGGCAGACGGAGCTGGACATAAAAAAGTGTGAGTTGAGACAGACACAGTAATCACAATAACCTTCAGTCCTCCTTGAAAGTGACAGAAGGAGTCAGAGACTCTTTAGGTTGTACCTAAATTCACATAAACATATGAGCTGGAACATCTGCTCCTCAGGAGGCTACAAGCAGGCATTGATTGGGTGCACAGTTATCATTTGAATCTGCATAAGGATTAAAACATTTAGTCAATAGGTATTGAATAAGTAATCCGTACGTGGGCTGCTAAAGGAGAAATATGGTGCTGGCATATTCTTTTAGAAAGGTTAAGTATTGTCTTTCTCAATCACTTTCAAGAACAATTAAATTTTTAATTAACAGAATCCTACTTTATTTGGCAAGAATTTTAAGCATCCATTTAGAAAAACTGCTTCATTTACCAGTTATTGCTGGGCTTGTTTGGCAAGCATCATGGAGAGAAGAAGCAGAAAGTCAAATTGCTTTCTGAAAGATGTATCATTCAAGTTTTCTGGATTCTTTGCACTAGAACTTTTCTTTTGCTTCAATGATTTTTGCTCTTTTAAAGGACTAAATTATACAGTATATGGTGTTGAGTGTAAAATGCATAATTAATGTGAAATAAATTTTTATTATGATTCTTCTTGCATGGTTGATATAATTCGTGTTTTGTACAAGTTCAGCACATTACAATATGGCTTATTTCTTCAGCCCCTGGATTTTTTTTTTAACAAGACTAATAAGAATGAACTAAAAGATGAAATTAGTAAGCAGAGAATATTTTATAGAGCTGGAAAAATGCATTCATTTGGTGACTCCATAATAGATAATTTATAAATTTAAATGGTTGCTCATCTAAAGGTCTCTCAATTAACACCCACCAATTATATAATTTCTTTTGTCTTTCTCATCTGTTCTCTGTTATTGGAGCCATTTGAGAGTCAGCCAAGTACTTCTTCAGGAAAGACTTCCTTCTCTTGAGCACTCACTCCCAAGTCACCTGGCAGCTCTTGTCCCGTCTTCAGTAGTTCCATCTGTGTGCTTTCACGGGGTGGTATCTGCCACGCAATGTGTAGTGATACTCATTTACTTGCTGTTTTTCTTGCAAAGATGAATTCACAGTTTTTCTAATAGCTTTTATGAAATACTTATGAAGAAACAATTAGAAAGTTAAACATACTGTGTTTACTGCAAATTTACCCCCTTTTTCTCTTCATTATACTTTGCATTTCTAGTATCATTTTCCTTCTGTTTGAAGACATCCCTTTACTGTGATGTGTCTTTACTATAGTTCTACCTGGCAAATACTTTCCCAAGGTATGCTGACGTTGGAATTTCTGTAATTTGCTTTCACTTTTAAAGGATATTTTTTCTGGGTATAGAATGTGAGGTAGTAGTTTTGTTTTGAATGTTTTCTCCAGCACATTAAAAACATCAATCTATTATCTTCTGGCATTTATCACTTGCAAAGTCAGCTTTTACTTCTGTGGCTGTCCCTTTGACTGTAATGTGTCTTGTTTCTTTGACTATTTTGAAGATCTTTTTTTAAAGATTTTATTTATCCATTTGAGAGAGAGAGGGAGAGAGCAAGCATGAGTGGGGTTAGAGGCAGAGGGAGAGGGAGAAGCGGACTCCCTGTTGAGCTGCGAGCCCAATGTGGGGCTCAATCGCAGGACCTGGAGATCCTGGTCTGAGCCACCCAGGCACCCTATTTTGAAGGTTTTGAAAGGATTTTTTTTCCTCTCTCCTTGGTTTTCTTAGATATCCTATGATGTAGCTAAGTTACTTTATTTTTATGCAGCTTGGGGTTCTCAAGCTTCTTATATCTATAGATTGGTATCATTCATTGGTTATAGAATTTTGGGGCCATTATCTGTTCAAAAATTACTTTTTTCTTATTGTTTTTATCTCTTCCTCTTCTGTGACTAAACTTTCATATGAGGCAGACCTTAAAATTTTTGCGTACTGCCCATCCGTTTTTCCTCTTCATGCATAAATGTAGATATATTCTATAAATTTATATGGTCCAACTAAAAAAATCTTTAGCTTTGTCCAACTTATTCAGTACCTAATCTTAATTACTATAATTTGTTTTAAGTTCTAGAATTTTCATTTTATTCTTTTCTATTGATTCCAGTTTTCTGATAAAAAATTCAATCTTAACATACATTTTTATACACTATCTTAATTACATTTATTTAAAGTTCATAACTGATAACTTTGACATCTCTGTCTATATTTTTTTTCTTTTGTTTTTTCCTTTAGTTCTATTCCTAGGTACATTTGTCAACTTTTGTTTAAATTCCAGATATTTATATGAAAAATTGGAGACACTCTGGATGACATCATCATCCTATAGAGAGGACTCACCCAGTCTTCTGGTAGAATGTGGAGGGGCAGAACACCCCAGTCCAGTCTGGGACTAAATTTACTCTCTGCTAGTCTGTAGTCTTCATTACGATTATTCTTCGTTATGATTACTCTTTCTCTGATTTCCCTGTCCCTAGTGCCCAGTTGAGTGTTCTAGAGTTTTATAAGGTGTCTCCTCATTGCTTAGGGTCTGAAATGTACCTGACCCCCAAGCAATGTGGCACGCCGGTCTTGCTGTGTCACAGTTACTTCCCCCCGCGGCCCCCGCCCCCACCGTTTTATACTGCTGTGGGGAGAACTGAGGCCAAATGTTGGGCTTCTTTCTCTGAGACTACCATCTCTTTGGGATTTTGTTCTCTCAAATCCAGGCTGCGAATTTCAACGGAAACACAGATTTCCATTTTTGTCTTTCTTGCTCTGTGAGTTGTCTGAAGCTCTGTGGTCTACTCTACATCTTGTAGAAATTCATTGCCTGGCTCTTGACCTTATGCTCTCTTCCAATTATTTTAAAACATCCTTAGGGGAAAGAGGCAGGCAGAAAATTGAGATCATTTCAGTTAGCTTTGTCTTAAGCCATAATTACTTTGGCAATTTCCAGTGCATTCAAACAAGTTTTTGAAATTTTATATGACTCCACTGCTTGTTTGTTGTTGTTAAGAATATTACTTAAGTATAAATTCTTCCACCATAGGCAGAGCAGAAGTCCATATTCTGTATTTTATTAATGGAGAATCTAACCGTTTCTATATTTTGGAATGTTTGTTTAAGAAATTTATAAACTGTATACATCTTTAGTCATCAGTCTCTTGCTTGATGACCTGCAAAATTGAGTGGCTGACCTTATGAGACTGTCTAATCACCTGGCTTTCGTAGGCGGTTCTCTCCTGTCTAGCTATCTAAAATAACTTTAGTCACCATCTCTTTGAATTTTATATTGGAATTGTTTTGTTTATTAGCTGTGGTTATTTTTAATAAATTTTTTGATTAATACATTTGTCCATTGTTTTATTACATTTGCTTTCCTTCTTATACTTTATAGTTTAATTATATTCATATATAGATCACCCACTCACTTGGAGTTTATTGTACAGTAAGAGATCTAAACTAATTTTCTAAAAATCGAATTTGCTACCAGTGATCCCACTATCATTAATTTAATATTTTCCCTACCCATTGTTTTGTGATGTTTCCTTTATTATTTATTATTCCATATTAGAGATTATATTTGGGTGGTATCTATTTTTTCTCATTGATCTGTTCTTCGTTTATTAGAATACTATATATATACATATATATATATACATACACACACACACATACTATTTATATATATGTATTTGGGAGAACTAATTGTTCCCTTTATTTTTCAGGAATTTCTTTCATATTTTTAGAAGTATAATTTTCTTTGCATTTTATAATAGATCTCCTAAGTTCTTTGTTTCTGTCATTCCTTAAAAAAATCCTTTTGGAAGTTTCTATCAGAACTATCCTGGATTAAAGTATGTACTTAAAAATTCTGAGAATTGATATATTTACAGTAACAAATATTTTCTTTGAGGAATATAGTATTAATCGCATGCTTTTAGATGTCAGAATAGTTTGGTGTTTGATCTTCAATTGATTATACCTATTTCTTTTTATTCCTAAATATTTTATATGTTTTTGCTATTATTATTGTATTATTTTTTCTGAACTGTAATTGACATACAATATCCTATTAGTTTCAGTTGTACATCATAGTTATTCAATATTTTTGTACATTTCAAAGTGATTCCCATGATAAGTCTAGTTACCATCTGTCACCATACAAAGTTATTATAATATTATTGACTACATTCACTATGCTGTATATAATAGCAATAATAACATGTTTATTTTACAAATGGAAATTTATACCTCTTAACGCCCTTCACCTGTTTTGCCCATCCCACCAACCTCTCCCCTTCCTGGTCACCAACAGTTTATTTTCTGTATCCATCAGACATTTTGTTTTGCTTTGTTTGTTTTTTTTAGATTAGATTTAATTGAAATCATATGGTATTTGTCTTTCTCTGTTTGACTTATTTCCCTTAGCAGAATACCCTGTGGGTCCATGCTGTCACAAATGGCAAGACTTCATTCTTTTTTATGGCTGAGTAGTATGCCATTGTGTATATGTATATCCTATCTTCTTTATCCATTCATCTATCAACAGAGCCTTAGGTTGCTTCCATATCTTGGCCATTGTAAACAGTGGTGCAGTGAGCATAGAGGTGCATATATCTCTTTGGATTTGTATTTTCATTTTCTTTAGATAAATACCCCAAAGTGGAATTGCTGGATTTGTTTTTGCTATTATTAATGGCATTTCTCTGGCATTGCATTTTATGAATTGGAATAAGATTTTCTACTGAATGGTTTGAAAATATCCCTACTTCATCTGGTCATTTTATATTCTATTTTTTTAAGCCTCATCATTTTTTAATTAATTTTTTTAAAATTTAGGTATAGAATTATGCTATTTGCAAATAATAACTTAATGAGTGTTCAATCATATGAGAAAATAATAATTTTACCTCTTCCTATCTAACAACTTTATTTTATGTTTCTGTTTTGTATCCCATTTTGTAAGCAACATGTCTCCCAAATGTCAACATTAAATACTACATTTTGTGGTCATGTTTTGTCCTAAATAGTCTTTATATAAGCCACATATATCCCAAATGTCAACATTAAATACTGCATTTTGTTGGTCACGTTTTGTCATAAATATTGTTTACGTAATTACGTAATTACAGATGTGCTCTTCAAAGTCTAATTAAAATATTATTTTTCTCAGCAATATTGAATTGAGTTAAATAATCCCTATGTCTTTCAGCTGATCTTCCTATTAATAACCTTATTAAGCTACTTGATGTGATAATCTGTATTATTACATATTCTAACATTTTATTTAAGCTTTTATTCATCACATAAAAGCTACATGGTAATGATGACTTTTAAAATAAACCATTGATCCTTGTTTTCTTTTTTTTTAACTGAAGTTTTCATTTTATTTTTTGTGAATAAAGTAGCAGCCATGGTTTTATCCAACTTACTAAAGGTATCACCTTCAGAAGAAATTACCAATCTGCAAAACAAGAACAGTTATCTTCTGTTGAAAGCCTAGAAGTTTTTCAAACTTAGTTCCCTTCCATTGGTACCATAATTTCCAGATAAATCAATGGCTCCAGCTCACGTGTGGGCAGTCAAGTTCCCTACATGATCATCTCTTCCATGCAGTCATCAAATAGCCACCTACAAGATTCTTTGGAACACTCTGAAAAGCTGTTTAAAGTCTTGAGGGTAGAGATCTGTTATTTTCATGTCTCCATGTTTCTCTATTTGCTTCAATACAGCCGTTGCATTAACTGGACTCAATGGCTGTAAATGGTCCATTAGCTCGATATTGCATATCATAAAACACTGCTTTAACATGTGAAAAAATGCATCGTAGTTAACAGATGTTAAATTTTCTATAAATAAATCCTAAAAAGGAGTCAGTTGAATTAAACACATGTTTTGTCCTATTTGTTTGTTTGTTCTAATGGTTTCTTATTCTTCAGCTTTTCCAGTCACCCACTTTGGCTGTATACGCCAAAGGAGTACCAGGGCTCCACACACAGAGCTTATTATTACAAGCTACTTGCCAGAGCACACTTAATGCTGATACAAATTGGATTTAGGGGACTTGCCACCAGTTTTTCGTATTCCCTTTCAGTAATAAACATATTTATTTCTACTTGTCCATAACTATATACAGAAGTGGAAGAATATAGATCATGTAAAAGTTTCCAAAGTATCTTTTTCTTATTTTTTGCTGGGAAGATTCCAACTGATCCTTGTTTTCTAATTTTTGTTTGACTTTCACATTTTGTGCCTAAAAGTATCTTGTCTATAACTTACTTTTTCATGCCACCATTGTTAGTTCTTAGAATCTATTATGTTTTCCAAATGGACAGAATTGGATAGATTTTTGAGTTATTCCTTATTCTTGAAAGCTTTCACTGTATCTGTAACTTGTTTTTGAGAGTATTTACAGATAAAACTATCTGAATACAGAGCAAGTTTTATAAAATAATCCCTTGACAATTTTCTCAATTCCTTTCCTTGTTATTGGGTCTTATTAAAATTGTCTGCTTTTTCTTGAGGCAAATTTGGTAATTTCTAGTTCACAGAAACTTTTTATTTCATTGATAATTGTATTTTATTGACATATGGAACAATATTTTCCTAAATTTTCCATTACAAAGAGATTTCTTTCATTTTAGTTGTCATCATTTTATCTTACCTTATTGTTTGTCACATTTTCCCCCCTGGGGATTATGTTAATTAAACAAAACAAACTAAAACAACCAAAAAAGTATATTTAACACTGACTATAGAACTTTACCAGTTTTGGTATGAAGATAGAGAGCACAGATAATGCTTAGCTCCCTCAGTGAACCCCAATATTACAAATTCTTTTTTTTCTGATGTGGAAATGGAAGTTAGTTTCTCATGTTTAGCATCTCACATTCTTCTTGATTCCTGGTAGGTACAGTATTTGAAAAAGAAAAAGTCCCTTGTGCTGGAGCTCAAACTTGGACAATATGAAGAGAGATCAGCAGAACCAAGGCTGATTCATGGAATACCTGGGGTTTTATACCACTAGTACACAGTTGCTAAAGAACAGCTCAGAAGCTTTGCCTTAGATCCTTCTTCTGTCATCAGCCATTTATTCCTTGACGTTGTATATTTGTGCATTCCCAGCGGTTCTCTGTTCTGTCCCTGTTGCTAATCTCTGTTACTGCTCTTCACCCAGTTCTCTGTTGTACCTTGCTTCTTTTGGTCTGTCTTCATCATTCTCTGCCCTCTGTCCATCTCTCTGGTCTATTCAGCTCTGTTTTGGTGCCTACACGCTGGAATTCATCTTAAATTAGGGCTTTGGGTTTATGTAACCAAGACTTTTCATTGAGACTGCTTGGTTTAGGTTGAATGGAGGTCCTTAATTTGAGCATTCATGCTTTGTTAATCTTGTCTACTCAGTCTGGAGGTTGTCAAAACCACACCAAATATCTGACATTTGTTACTCCTTTTGATGTATTTCTTTTTTTTTTTTTTAATGATTTTTTATTATATTATGTTAGTCACCATACAGTACATCCCCGGTTTCCGATGTAAGGCTCGATGATTCATTAGTTGTGTATAACACCCAGTGCACCATGCAATATGTGCCCTCCTTACTACCCATCACCGGTCTATCCCATTCCCCCACCTCCCTCCCCTCTGAAGCCCTCAGTTTGTTTCTCATAGTCCATAGTCTCTCATGTTTCATTCCCCCTTCTGATTACCCCCCCTTTCTTTATCCCTTTCTTCCCCTACCGATCATCCTAGTTCTTATGTTCCATAGATGAGAGAAATCATATGATAGTTGTCTTTCTCTGCTTGACTTATTTCACTTAGCATTATCTCCTCCAGTGCTGTCCATGTTGTAGCAAATGTTGAGAACTCGTTCTTTCTGATAGCTGAGTAATATTCCATCGTATATATGGACCACAACTTCTTAATCCAGTCATCTGTTGAAGGGCATCTCGGCTCCTTCCACGATTTAGCTATTGTGGACATTGCTGCTATGAACATTGGGGTGCATATGGCCCTTCTCTTCACTACGTCTGTATCTTTGGGGTAAATACCCAGTAGTGCAATGGCTGGATCATAGGGTAGCTCAATTTTTAACTTTTTAAGGGACCTCCACACTGTTTTCCAGAGGGGCTGTACCAACATGCATTCCCACCAACAATGTAGGAGGGATCCCCTTTCTCCACATCCTCTCCAACAATTGTTGTTTCTTGCCTTGTCTATTTTTGCCATTCTAACTGGCGTAAGGTGGTATCTCAGTGTGGTTTTGATTTGAATTTCCTTGATGGCTAATGATTTTGAACATTTTTTCATGTGTCTGTTAGCCATTTGTATGTCTTCATTGGAAAAGTGTCTGTTCATATCTTCTGCCCATTTTTTGATTTGTTTATTTGTTTCTCGTGTATTGACTTTTGATGTATTTCTAACAATTTTTCATGGTGGAATGGGAAGAGTGGTGAGGAGGGTTTTACTGTTGATTAGTCTCACTATGGAGTTTGAACTTCATCAGGAAATAGACTCCTTATCCTTTCAGTGTTCTAAAACCTTTTCTCACAATATCAAAAAGTATAAATCCAGTAAGAGGTAGAGACAAATGGGGGAACACTACGTCCAATTGCAGATATTTTGGTCTAAGCTTAGATAAAGAGAAGGGATAGGGAAAGTGTCTGAGACTGTTTTATGTCGGAAAATGAAAGTGTTTATCAAAGAATAGTGAGAAAAGAGTACTGGGAACAAAAACACTGTGGTAGTAATTGCATTAGTGACCAGAGTATGAAAGGCAGGCAATCAGGTGTATAAAAGGGAGTTTGAGATAATGAAAGACAAGAGGTCAGGGAGAAGAGACAGCAGCAGAGCATTATAACCTCACTTTGTTAGTGCCAGAAAACTATTAAGTTGAGATTACATCTCCCGATAAAACTGTGTCATCAGTTAAATAAAAAAACAATTAAATTGAAACCATAATATGGAGCAGAAGCAAAATCCACACCTTTAATACATGCTACAGGACCCTGCCCAATTAAGTCTAACTCTAGAGATATTGGCTGTCATTAAGCAAAGGTTGAACATTCCAATTATTTCAGCTGCTTCTCATTTCCAAGAATACTGTAATAAACTTTAAAATATTTTCCAGGCAGTGATGTGTGGAAAGGATCCAGAGAGCCCATGTGAAATGTACCAAAATTCAGAAATGGGTGGCTTGAGACAAGAAGTTATACAAGAAATGATGATGACTGAAGTTTCAGATCTTTATACAGTCATCATCATTTCCAGTGAGAAAAATATGTATGATAGAAAAGAAAAACAGTACCTTAGTTTTTAACATGACACCTTATTTTCTTGAAATATTTTATTTAACATGTGAATTTCCTTTGTTCGTCAATATATTTATGTTGGCTTACAAAATTAAAGGTAATGTAGAATAACACAACGATGCAACCAGAACAGAGGCCAACTAACGCTGTGTTTCTTAGTGCTGTGTAGCCATGTGCCCATGAGAGTCTGATGAGAGTTTGGGCCCTCTTTTGAGAAAATGTATATATACAATCTCAGGGATTTCACCAACTTTCCGAACCCTAACCATGTAGAACCAAAATAATAACTTCCATTTAAATGTAAGAAAAATAATGGATTTTTGAGGTCTTTATAAAGTTGTCATTTGAGTCCATTAAAGTTGGCTCCGAGACTCTTAGAAAATAAATTAAAAAGGGAGGAGCATTTAATCCACTTTCAGTGCTATTTGAGGGTTAACATTCACTGCAAGTAGATTAAGGTAGAGGTAACTTGTCTAGCTTATACAAAAAAACAAAAAAAAAAGTGTGATTCCCATGCCTTCTGGATAGGGAACACAGTCAGCCCTAGGAAGTCATCTGCTCTCTTATTTCTCATGCATGTAGATGCCAGACCTTGTTCTCTCCACAGGGGTTGAGAAATACAAGCTGAAGTGTTACAGCTGAGAGAATAAACACTAGCTTGCTCTTTGATTTAACTTGTGGCTTGTCATCCCATATCAGTCAGGAGATAAAGGTCTGCTCCTGATCCCTTACCTCAAACAGTAAAAGTTGATTTCTCTCTTTTGGGATTCCTTGAAATGAAAGAACACATTCAGCCCTCTAAAAATATAATATAATGCAATAACTGAAACCAAAAAAGTATTTATGGTAAAAGCCAGGACAGTTTCCATCAGTCCAATGGGAAACTATTCTTCAGATCTTGGTCATTCCCTCAAAGCAATCTGCTGAATTGTCCTCCTCTCTCTCTCAATATATATATATATATGCTTAAAAAGATAATATATGCCAATACCTTCAGCGTAACAAATCCAAAGATCACAGCTCCCAAGTCTAGGTTGAGTAAAATCGCAGGCTCTAGTTGAGTTTTTGAAATATTATTATTTATGCATTGTTTGAGTGGGGTGGTTACTGGGGTTGCTTCTCTGCTTTAATTCAAATAAACTTTGCCATTGATCTAAAAAATAAAAGTACTTGTCATGGGCCACAGATGAAAGCACAGAAAATCCAGAATATTTTTTAGAGGCAGCAAGAAGTGTAAACATTAACAGAACTTTCTATTGTTAAAGAAGTCCTGATGGGCAGAAAAGACACCATTCACTCCAGGAAGCAAGTCATGACTCAAACTCACTTAAGGGAAAATTCTCTAATGGGCGGTAGATTTTCTTATTACAGCCAGCTGGCTTTCTTGGTGATGAAGGTTTCCTCACTCAGAGAGCCTGAATTGTTACAGAGAGTGGTCACAGAAACATCAACCCATCTTTTGTCAACATAGCATTGTGTTATGCCATTTTTATTATCTGATAAAAAAATAATATTCAGTAAATCAGTATACAGGGAAGTTAACATTGTTAAAGTTCATACTATATAATAGGAATTCCTACCATACGGCCTTTAATACAATAAGTATAGGAGGCAGGTGTCATTTTTGTTTTATAGTTTTAGGGGCTATAGCTCAGAAGCTAGCCCACGGTCACTTATTGTGGAACTTGAATATGTAGAGGCAGTTTCCTGGATAAAAACTTCATTAAGGATTTGATGTATATTTTCCAAGAAAGGAGAAACTCCACAGAGGATGGAAAGGACAGGAAGATAAGAAAGCTTAGGCAGAGCATAGGTCTGGCTAGAGAGTACCTTGAAAACAGACCAGACATGGGAATATACAATATCTATTCATTGAGACTGCAAAAAAATACTGAAAATTATGTTTATCAATGACTCAAGGTAGATATTTTGAAATCAGGTTGCCTATCTGAGAGGAGGAAATGAACTATAGAGTTTACAGCATTGAGGCAGAATCAGTGAGGGAAACAGTAAGAGGGCCAGTGAACGATGGCTACTGAAACAGATGAACAAGAGGAAAACATGAAGGAGGAGTTCCTGAGGTCGTATTACGTGGCCCAGCAGTGACTTCATGGTCCCAGGCAGTTTGACAGGTGCTCTTCAAGGCAGTCTGAAAAGCTGTCTGCTGAGCAGAGTTTCTAAAATGATGGATCAATTAATTATTTAAATTTCAGTAAACAGCATATATAAACAATATAGTGCCTTATTCTTTCTTTAGAGGACACTAGGCACAAATAGATGTTTACAACATTTATTTTTAAGTTAGTACTACTTTAAAGCTATTAGCTTTAAAAACTAAACCATCATCTTTGATAGCTTGTGACAGCTGTCATAGGTAACATACATACCATGGTAAAGAGTTATGTATGTAAAATATAAACTGAAGAAAAATGCATATTTCAGTATAAGGGAATATATTTTCAAGATGAAATTACATATAAAAACAATAGTTGGCAAATGTTATAGCAGTGCCCCCAGAGAAACATCCCACCTAAAAACTGACAACTTTCAGAAGTCCTAGTGTAATGCCTGACATGGTATGTACTCAGTGAATAAATAAGTGAATTGAGGAAGAGGATACCAATTTTCTCCAAAGAGAAGGCTTAATAAGTAAAAAACAAACAGTGTAAGAGTTATCTAATAGTTTCTATATCATGTATACATACAGTTGACATGTTTCAATTTCCCAATTACTGGCATGTAATTAATGTGACTCAGAAGACACTGAATTTGTTTATTTTTTAACTTGTAATGATCCAAGGGAAAGAAGCCCTTCTATGAAATATTACCCATAGGAAGAGGAGGCAAAGTTTTCTCTCTTGTCTCTGCCTGCTTATGTTATTGTCATTTACTCTTGTGAATTTTATAATAGACTTTTGAAATATCAGAATCAATAAAATATCCTTGCCTTGATTCCTCCCCCTTAATATAGCTGACACAGCTGATATTTTCAAAAGAAAATTTGGTAAAAATGGTTGTACATCATTTTGGGATTGCACTTTGCTGTATATCTTTGTGTACTCTTGATTCAGAAATTGCCTCCTAAGAATTTATTCAAAGACTCTCAGAATGAGAACAAATATTAATTACTAAAATATTGGTTATAATGCTTGATAATGGTTAAAATGGATAAATCTGAAATGCCTCAAAAATATGTGGCTTGGTAAAAATTAAGTGAAGTATGCATATAGATAGATTACTGCATATTATACATACACATACTAGTCACTAAAATGGTATCATACAATAGTGGTTTTTATCAAGGGATTCATGAATAGACATCATTAGGTATGAAGCCCTCTTTAAATTATAACTTTTTGTGCATAAATGTTTATGTTTACTTAAGAGGAGGATGAGGAACATTATCTTATCAAGTTATCAGAAGATAACATGAACAAATGTAGAGGGGACTTAATCCCATTGAAAAACACGTACATATGTTGTTAAGTTAAAGAAAAAGAAGTTCAAGAAGTTTGCAAAATAAGATAACCTTGTCGTAAAACAGACATATGAACGAGCATACATACACAAGCATGGCAAATATTATATGCGACAAAGTGTCCACAGTGGCTTTTCCTGGTTGATTTTTTTGGCTTTTTTCTTTGGTCACCTGTTATTTTCCACATACTATAGGACTGAACATGCATATGTATGACCAACACTGAAACAGTGAGGATTTTTAAATGTGTAAGGATTCACAAGACAGAAATTAACAAACAAAATATGATGGTAAATTACAAATAACAAATTCAGGTCTCTGACCCTCAGGTAGTTAATTTGAAAACCCTATCCTACTCCTTCCTTTAAACTCTGTGCTTCTCCAAACATGCCACGTTCTCTCAGGCATTCACGATTTGGCACTTACTAGTTCTTTCCCTCATCATGCTTAACTACCAAGGAAACTTCTTATTTCTCAAGTCTTCTCATGCCTGGAATATAGTGAGTGCTTAATATATGTTGTTTGCTTCAGTGGAGAAATGAGTGAGTCAGTCTGTTCATGAACTGAATACAGAGATGGGTGGAATCAGGTTCCTACAGAAAAGTGGGGAGGATATTTCAGAATAAGAGAACTTGTATAAGTCAGGATTAATTCTCTATTCAAGTCACAGTAAAGAGAAGGAGATTCCTATAGGAGATTTTGTGTTGAAATAAAAATAAAATATAGTTGGACAGAGATAATGGAGAGACCTATAAAAAAGTTTAAAATTCTAGAGAAATTTGAACATATCTGAAAAAAAAAAAACCCTCCCCCATCAGTAAACATTGAGTTCGGAAATGTGAGCAGCTTTCCTTTAGAGGAATTCAGTAGGAAATGAATCACTTTTTCACATTCCAACTTCATATTCCATATGTTTATTTTGTTAAATTTCAGGATTTTTAATGATCCTTTTTATATCTGGCCGTGTCTTAAATGTTTTTATATATTACATCCGACTGATATCCATATATACACCACACCCATCCACACACAGCCACATACACAGAAGTCCTTTTTGTGTGGCAGAGGCAATTTCATTTAATGATGGCAGTGATTGATAGTTACACATTCACAACCGATTGCTTCAATACCTGCTCATAATCCTACAATATTAAAAAGAATCCCTTAACATTTACTCTTGATGCTCTTTAGAAAGCAAATATATTTCTGTTCCTGAATAAAACACTGAGTATTAAAGATTTAGATAAATTACACTGACTGCTGCCAGTAGTGTCCCCTGCAGTGAATTAAAAAATACATTTAGCATGAAAACAAGGAACAGATGTTATTTTTACAGTCATTGTTCAAATGGCTCCAGCGAGCTGCGTTTTCCCTAGTGCTCCTTTGACTCCTCATAGAGAGGATGAGTTATGGGTTTTTTATGTTTATGAAAGGATAGACAGGGTGGCAATGGTGATGATAATTTAACTCCTAATCATATCTTAAACTATCTTTCTGAAGTTGAGTAACAATTCAGCAAAATACAAAGAGCCAGCTTTGATTTGAGAGCCCTAGATTGGCAAAGTTCTTTCCCAAATACTGTGGCACTCAGCCACGAGATTTTACATGCTGTATTAGCAAGGAGAGAATCATTCCATTGTGCTGTTTAGAATAAGCGGTAAAACAGAGGAGTCTCAGGGAAATCCACTCCCTCTCCCAAAGTTCATGTAGGATGTGTTGAGGAGCCACTGTACTGGCTCAAGCGTACCTTTCAATAGGGGCACCTGGGTGGCTCAATCAGTTAAGCGTCTGCCTTCGGCTCAGGGCGTGATCTCAGCGTCCTGAGATCAAGCCCTGCGTTGGGCTCTCTGCTCTGCTCAGGGCCTGCTTCTCCCTCTCCCTCTGCCTGCCGCTCTGCCTACTTGTGATCCCTCTCTCTCTGTGTCAAATAAATAAAATCTTAAAAAAAAAAAAAAGAGTATCTTTCAATAGACTTGAGGATATAATTGATGATTTCTCCATAACATCACAGTAGCACAGACAAATGTTATTGAGACATTTTCATGCATTTGTATGGTATGATCTGAAGAGTGTCACCTTTATGGATATCCAGTAAAGTTGGCTTCAAGAAGTATCAACATAAAAGAGAAAGTCTTTTCATTAGTTTAATGCTTAATAGGGGAAGGACTCTATGTGGATATGATTAATACAGTTTTGCTTCCTGAATAGAACTTCTCTGCTGTAATATGTTAGTTATAAAGTAGGTTGTTAAATGAAAAATCAAAAGACAAGATGGTATAATGAAAAGAACATGGAAAACACTCCTTGGATCTAGACATACTGAGACTTGAGTTATAATTTCCATTTACTTGTTGGATGAGTTCTGAAACTTCCAAGCCTTATTTTTTCTCATCTATAAATTTTATGTGAAAATGCATACTTTCCAGGGCTAATAGAAGGATAGAATTAGGGAAATTCAAATATAACCTAAACAAATGAGTGTATTCATTTCCTGTGCTTGTTTATTTATTGCCTTCCTAAATAGAACCTGCCGGTGACAGCCACTCCACTTGTCTTCACACCTTTTCCTTTGGCTGGAATATCTATTCATTAACGTCTTCCTCTAGTCTCCATCTCTTCTAAGTAGCCGTCTCTGAATGCTCCAGAAAGGAAAAAGCCCACTTGTCCTTCGAAACTCCTAACATTCTCATTTCTGGAAACTTGCTGAATTTTACACTATTGGAGGTCGGGATCTATATTATGACAATTCCTTCCCCCACAGTCTAGCATACTCCCTTCCTTGTGGTGGCTGTTTCATACCCGTTGCACCCTGACTGATGGATGACTGATTGAATGAATGAGTGAAGTGTTAATTTAAAATATTTGCACTTTAAATGCTTTCACATACATTCTTTCAAGTTGGGAGAAAATATGTTGTTTTTATTTAAAATAAGAATAGCTACGGATATTTGAGCACCTAATATGTAATATATAATGAGTGGATTTTATATATCAATATACAACAATCTTGAGAGATTGAACTCCTTACAGGAGTTCAGTAACAATTCCAGGGTCACACAGCTAATAAGCACAAACACTGAGATTTGAACCAGGTTCATATCTCAAAACTAAATTCTGTATTTTGCATCACAAGCTGAAATGAAATCCCCCCCAAATTTTGTGATTTGATATAGGATTCTGATTCAGGAACAGAACCAGAACTAGAGCCTAGGTCTCCTGGAAAAAAAAAAAAAAAAACGTAGGTGGAAGAGAGCAAAATGGGAGATCTGCATTTTAACTCTAACCTAGATGGACAACTTGAGATTACATAATAAAAGAAGGTTAACAATAGAACGTGTTCCCAGAGATCTGTATCTCTGTCTAATGTGCCTCAAGATACACATTTCTTTGCCTTATTCGCACTCTGAAAAGGAAGGTTCTCTGAACTAAAGACAAGGATATAGAAGAATATCCTTAAATTCCTCATCACTCAAGACACAGTTGGAGGAGCATGCAAGAGATTTTCAGAAGCCTTTCCAGGGTCTAATTAGTTTTGCATTTTCTCGGTGGTGCTGTGGGCCAGGAAAGAGCATTCATTCATAAAAAGATGAATAAACCCTGAAGAGAGGAAAACCACATGATCTCTTGCTTGGTTTACTGAAATAGCCTCCAAAAATGGTTTCCTGCCTGCACTCCTGCCATTTTATAATAATTTTTCCACAGGTCAGCCAGAATGTTATTTTTAAAATTTAAATAATTAGATAATATAACTTTTTCTACTTAAAGTCCTCCGTGGCTTCCCAATGCACTTACTATCCTATTTAGCACCCTTGCCTGCCCTTTACTGGGCCTCTTTCCTTGACTTACTCCTGACTTGATCGTCTTCTCAAAGCTTATCCAACTGGTGAAGCAAGACTTTTCCCACCTCATGGACCTTTCCCTGTGCTTTGTTCTTCATCTAGAATGTTCTCTCCACCCTGCTTTCATATCTCAGCCTAAAATAGTAGGTCTTCTAAAAAGGTGTTTCCCTAAGCTCTCCCTAAATATGGATTCTCCTGTTGTACTCGCTAATACAAATGCATGATTTATTTTCTATCACTTATAAAAATTTGTAATTATATATATTCGCTTGTTTATTTAACATCCCTCTTTCCCATTTAACTGAAGCTCCATGAGGTCAAGGATATATATGCACATATATAATATATATTATTTTAATATTATATACATATATATTTTATTACATATAACATACTATTTATTTTATTTTTATATATAATATATACTTTAACCATAGTTTATATATATGTAATCTATTTTTATATATCTATTTGTAGGTAAATATATACACACATATTTTAATCTATAGTTTGTGGAACAAAACTAAAGACTTAGTAACTATAAGATTAATAATTCAATAAAGAAATAGGAAAGATTTCCTGCTTAAATCAGGTAATATTCTTTTCTAGATAGTCTATGAAATTAAACTCACCAAGCGCCAGGGTTAATTGGCACCGATACACATCTCTCCACTTCCTTTCCAACTAATTATCCAATGTCACAGAAACAAGGCCAAAGGATCTGGAAAGCCTTTCTAAGAAGAAGGTGATTAAGGGCACATTAAGATTGCAGCTTATCTCATCAAGAAAGTGATGTCCCAATAGGCGTTATTTAGCAGTTGTAAAACCAATTAAGTATAATGGCAACACCCTTAGTAAAAACATGAAGAGTTTGTCTAATCAAAGGGTTGTAAGCACCATGCTAAAATGCAAGAATGAAACAATACAACAGCATTGTTGAAAATTTATGTACTGTGATTTCACTTTATTGATTCATCTTTCATTAAGCTTATAAACCAAGTTTTTATTTTGTCCCATTTTCTATATGTCTGTTAAGTATTTTTAGTATTATTTCTGCTATGACTATTATTTACTGAATGCATACTAAATATATTATGTATTAAGCATCTATTATATAATACATCTTCAACAATATATCAAACTATAAAGTATTTTCTCATGAAGAAAACTGGCCTCCAAGAGCATAGGATCCTGAAATTTCTATTTCATAGAGATAGCGTTTGAGCCCTGGTCTATGTGTCCTAAAATCTCAAGATTCATAATTTGATTTCTTTAATTATTCTCATGCTGAAATATAAACTAAATGCAAATTTATATTTTTGTTTTTAAATTCACTTAAATAATTAGTGTTTATCATATGTGTGTATTGTGCTAATTTCACTTGCAGTATTAATATGATTTAACTTCTAAATTCAGAATTTTGTAAAACTGTCTCCTTTTTTAAGTTTAAGTATTGTTAATATACAATGATATGTTAGTTTCAAGTGCACAATATAATGATTGGACAATTCTATACATTACCCAGTGATCATCATATGTGATATACACTTTATCACCTTTCTCTTTTTCTCCCATCCCCCCATCGGCTTCCCCTCTGGCAACCACGTTTTTTCTTTTAAAAGTGTTTTTTTTGTGTGTGTCTTTTTTCCACTGTTCATTTTTTTTCTTAAATTATACCTATGAGTGAAGTCATACGGTACTTGTCTTTGTCTGACTTATTTCACTTAGCATTATGCCCTCTAGGTGTATCCATGTACTTGGCAAGATCTCTCTCTTTTTTTTATGGTTAATAGTCCACTGCGTGTGTGTGTATGTAATGAGATGTAATATCCATTCATCTATCGATGGACTTGGGTTGCGTCCATATTATGGCTATTGTAAATAATGCTGAAATAAGCACAAGGGTACATATATTTTTTTTAAATTAGTGTTTTCGTTTTCTTTGGGTGAATACCCAGTAGTGGAATTACTGGATCTTACGGTATTTCTATTTTTAACTTTCTGAAGAACCTCCAACTGTTTTCCACAGTAGCTGCACCACTTTGTACTCCTACCAGTAGTGCATGAGGGTCCTTTTTCCCCACATTCTTGCCAGTACTTCTTATTTCTCGTTATGTTGATTCTTGCTATTCTGACAAGTGTGAAGTGATACAGCATTGTGGTTTTGATTTGCATTTTCCCGTTTCCTAGTGATTTGTAGCATCTTATCATGTGTCTGTTGACCATTTGTATGTTTTCTTTGGAAAAATGTCTGTTCAGGTTCTCTGCCCATTTTTAATTGGATAATTATTACTATTTAGTGTTGAGTTTTATAAGTTCTTTATATATTTTGGGTATTAACCCCTTATTAGATATATCATTTGAAAGTATCTTCTCCAATTCAGTAGGTTTCCTTGTTGTTTGTTAATGGTTTCCTTCACCATGCAAAAGCTTTTTATTTTATTTTGATGTGTTTCCAATAGTTAAACTTTGCCTTTTTTTTTTTTTTTTTTTTGCCTCAGGAGACATATCTAGAAAAATGTTTTAATGGCTGATGTCAAAGAAATTACTGCCTATATTTTCTTCTAGGAGTTTTATGTTTTCAGGTCTCATATTTAGGTCTTGAATCCAATTTCATGTAAATATAAAATTGTATATTCTTCCTGAATTACTTTTCACCACTGTAACTCTTTTCATGACATGTTGTTTTTTGTTTAACCTATGAAAAGTATAATTCTTTGTTCCTTAATGAATTTCCATTGAAATTAGAGCATAGGTGAGATTTCAGAACTAGTTAAAGTTCTATTTTTAAAAAGTTAGGCACAGAATAAAAGGGATGTCAAAAATGGAGAAAGAATATACATTTGATGACTGAAGGAATTTGAGTTATGAAGAAGAGGAAGGAATCAAGAATTACCTTATGGTTATATTAACATTTATCAAGAAAGGAATTACAAGAATGAGTTCAAGGAAAAGAGTAGGGATGATGTTTAGAGCATGATACCTTTGGGGCACTTGGCATTACACGTGGAAATTTTTATCTACTAGAGATAGAGAAGAAAAACAGTGTAAGTAAATCACAGAAGTTACTAATTAGGTTTATTTTTGACAGCAAGTCACAGAAAACTCAACCTTAAAAATGTATTAGCTAATTTAAAAAGATGGATTGGCTTCCTTATAATGGATCTCTATAAATAATGAGTGAACAAGGCTTGATTTGTCCAGTAACTATGTGATGAAATCATCAACTGTCATTCTTCCCACTCTTCTGTCTGTATTGTTAGCTTTATCTTAAGGCTGGTCTCTGCCAATAGCAATCAAGGCTATACTTTGCCTTTTTTTGTATTAACTAGAAATAAATAGAATAATTCAACTATCATCAAAAGACCCTAACTTTCAGTTTGTTTGAGTCAACTTAGATCATGTGCCATTTTCTGAATCATAATAGGGACTAGTGAATGCTTTGGGTTACCTCTGAGTCAATGGGGTGGGGTAGGAGGTTGGTGGTGATTCCTTACTTGGCTCAGATGTAATAGGGCCTATTCCTGGAGCTGGGATCAATTTCCCAACTCAACAGTTCCTATGTAATAGATGTGTGGGTGGAATAGATTGAGGATCACTCTTTGAAGAATTATGGCTTTTGAGGAAGAGAGTAAAGAGGGTGGTAGCTAAAGAGGCACCATTATAGATTAATATGGGATGGTTAATTCAAACAATGGAAGAGAAAAAGAAAATGCCTACTGTATTTGAACTAGAATTGGGTTTTGTCAGTTCTCAGAAGTTATTTTACATCATGCTAAGATCTCAATTTAAGAATTACTTATTTTCATAAATGAGTGATTAATTCTAATGTTAATATTGTTAAAATCTTGCTTCATTTTGATATCAATATGTAGTAAAACAACATATCTATTTCTTCCTCCTATGAGAATGTGATAAGTCTGTTCTCTCAGGTATCATGGGAGACTAAATATGACAATGTGTATGAAGTCCCCAGCATAATCTTTGGCATGTAGTAGTACTCAATAAATATTTTTTAGCCCATCTCTATACTCTGAATCTCACTGATAAAGAAACTAAACTAGATTATCTCTAAGATCTTAAAGTCAATTAGCATATGATTTTAATTTAAACATGTTTAAGCACCAAAGAAGTTATAACAGATGAGAGGAGCAATTTGAAAGCATCCCCACTTGATGAGCTGGATTTTCCTGCTACATCTGCTGGTTTAAGGTTTATGAGTAGCCTTGTTTAGCCATGACTCTTTATGATGTGCCTTGTTTCTACAATGTCCAAACATCTCTGAGTTAACAAACGGGAAAAAAATGTTGGTTGCCTTTCAGTCTTTTTGTCCCCTTTTATTATACTCTGCTTTTGATCTTTGGATATCATTATTGCATAATATGTTTGTCAAGTAAAATATATGTTTGCATGTATTTATAAAAAATTAAAATTATATGTTTCCCCAGGAAATTTACATATAGCAGCCTACTATTCTATGAGTAAAATAGCCAATAATTTCCTTTTCTGTGAGTATAAGATCTGTGGTCCTAAGTTAACACACCAATACATAGTGTACTCTTGGTTTTGAACCATCCCTTCCCCCATATATTATCACAAGCATCTTGCATTCCTAATCAGTAACGGTCACTGTATATTATTATAAAGTTAATGCATCTTAGGATCATTTTGGTTTCTGCTGTACATCATCCTAGGCAGAATTGTCAGCTTCGTGCTTGCAGCTGCTCTCAATCTGTCATCATAAATGATAAAAGAGCTTTGGAGTCTTATTTTCTATTGTACATTATTGTCACTACAAGAATGCAAGACCAGCATATCTTGGCTTGCTCACAAGACCCTTTATGAAGATAAGAACTTTACTAGAGAAGCAGGGAATCTTTACATTTCTAAGTAAATAAATAAAACTAAAGTTTTGGCTTAATTCCATTGGAACTTAACATAAAGCTTCATTCTTATATAGGGATCTCAATTTATTTTTTTCAATTATTTTTAATTTCCATGATTCTTGGTCCCTGAAGTAAACCGGTGTAATTTCTCAAGTGGATATATATTTTTTTTAATTTTATTTATTTATTCGACAGAGATAGAGACAGCCAGCGAGAGAGGGAACACAAGCAGGGAGAGTGGGAGAGGAAGAAGCAGGCTCACAGTGGAAGAGCCTGATGTGGGGCTCGATCCCATAACGCTGGGATCACGCCCTGAGCTGAAGGCAGATGCTTAACCGCTGTGCCACCCAGGCGCCCCTCAAGTGGATATTTTTGAACACTCATCAGCAAATGTGAAAAAAAGAATATCGAACGACAGTTCTCCATAGATTTCTCACATTTCTGCATGCTTGTGAGCAAGGCATTAACTTCCACTTATTCTGAACAAAGTTTTCCAAGGATATGTGTATAGTGAACAGTCATGGAAGTGAAGATTGTATCTCTTTCTGGAGCAAATGACAGGTTTGCTTACAGTTTGGGAAAACAGTGTCTTTCTCCAAACAAATGTCAGGTTTGCTTTTTGTCCAGTATAATAAAAACACCTCTCTCTGGATCACAGGGCCAGCATGTTACTGCCTACTATAAAAATTTAGGTTTTCCTGTGCTCAGGATTCCTCTCCTGTAATGCAACCCGCTGCGTATACAGGCATCTCTCTGCATCTGTTTCTGTTGTCCCTGAGAACTGGGAGGGGCAGGGGAAGGATGGAAATAGGTTGCAGCAAAGGACATTTGTTGTACTTAAGAAATAAAATCTATTATTTCCATCCCCAGACTCTTATTTCTTCAGCTAGTTTCTTCTATGGAACTTTGGCAGGTTATCTTGTTAGGTTATAAGACTTTTCACAATCTTGACAATATGTGTAAGATAATGAAGAAGCTTCCGAAGTGTTCAGTGGAGAATTTATTTTTGGAAGCCAAATGCAGCTCAAACAAACAACTAACAAAACACATGCTACTTATGTTTATTTCTGGCACTTTCTTGATTTTTAAAACTCTATTTGCTGAAAGGGTTTATGTAATATCAGGGGTGTTTTATGGTTGAGAACAGGAGCAGCACCAATGAGGGAGATAAAATCTTTGGAAAACATATTAAAGTATTTCTAAAGAAACCAGAATTTGTGTGTGTGTGTGTGTGTGTGTGTGTGTGTGTAAAATTTAAGTGACTGCTTATTTCAGAGAATATAAGTAATACTTAAAATGGATGTTAATCATGGACATATCTTTGTTTAACTTTATGTGCAGAGAAGTACATTCTAGGCCTTCTTGAAATTGATTTGGCCAGACTAGGTATTAGATCAGAGATCTGTGATTCTATACCCTAATTTTATTTTAATGGACTATTAGTGCTTTCCTGGAAGAAGGTTGTAATGACTTAAATTTTACTTTTATATTTGTTTAACAGGCTCCTTTTTTGTCTACTTGATATTTAGAGGTAACTTCTTCCAGTCTAACTTTTAAAATTCTTAATGTAACCCTAATTTAATTCTGATAGTCTGCCATTCTCATGTGATCATACTTTTCACTAGGCTCTGGCAATTCCATTTCCCTTGCCAATACTTTGTCTAGGAATGGGTATTTGATAACATTTACATTAATGTCTGAAGGGAATCTTGGAACACTGCTAAATATGCCTCTCTTACTCTAAAAAAAGAGGTATGGAAGGAGATGCTTTTCTCTGCTTCCCATGTGGTGTGGTGTGTGGAATTGCGATAGCCCTCAGTCATCCTGGGGACTCCTAGTCTGCGGCTGTCATTGGAATGGTGGTGATCTAGTGAAGAGTGCAAAGACTTGGTTATTAACGGTGTCAAGTCACTGCACTAAGTCACTGGACTGGGATGTACACATACCTGAGATATGCTATACAGGCATGGTATACATACATGGTATGGTGTACATATATGAAATAATTTCTTTACTGTTAAATCCACAGTAATAAAATTTTATAGATCTCTTAAGTGAAGTTTTGCATGTATGTGTGTGTGTGCTGGATATGCGTCTAGGAAAGAGGAATGGAAACAAAATTCCTAGTTAAAATCTGACCGAGCTCCAGGCAAAGCTAAAATTAACATGGTCATTTTTAAGGCCTACTATAGTCTTATCACATAAGGAGCTTCATTAGATCTGCACACTATCAAAGATGATTTCTTTTTAATCATCCTAATTAGCTTCTGCAAATTAGTATATAATAACAGTGTTCAAATTCTGTCCTTTTTTTTAAAGTATTGAATCTTTTGTTCCTGAAGAATCTTCCTGAAACCCAGTATTTCAAATGAATTAAAGGAAAGCTGTACTGTTTTAGGTACAGGCAATGAAATGGAATTTTGCTTCTCAGAGCACTGCTTCTCTTCATTTTATGCAGCCATATTTGGGGGTGTTCCATGGAACTAGCAGAACTTAATATGAAAATAACTGCAAATGGGATTTGTGCCTGGGATTCTGCAAACTTAAGACAAAATTAAATTTTACGTATAAGCCAATGGGTTTATGCTAGCATTATGTGTCTCACATGTCCTCATTAAATATGCATAAACAATGGTGATAATTTCAGTATCGTAACTAATAATTTATTTGGCAAAGTGGAAATAGAAATGATATCTTTTATGTTATATTGATTTTAAAGCATATCCTTCATGTGATGGCTTGCTCATAAAACCAATTAAGCACTAGCAGATTTCAGGAAAAACAACTGATAAAATTTTCTTTATTGGAGTGAAGTCTGAGAATAAACACCTTTGGATAAAGCATAATTTCAGGTGAGAAAAAGACAAAGAGGGTGAATGGTAAACTAAAACAAAACAAACAAAACACATACTTCTTTTTTTGGAGCAGATCTCCCTTTTATAAACTATCGAAAAGGAAGCCCCTACCGTAGATAATCAGACTTGCCTCTAAACAAAACAGTTTGTGTTAGATTTGAAGGAGGAAATTAAAAATGCCTAGCACTTGACATTTATTTCTGCATTGGTTAAGGTAAGCAAAGCAACCTTCTATTGAATGTGAAGAGATGCTGTGTAAGTAAACATGGGCGATTTAGAACCATTCATCTCCAGTATTTTTTTCAATTTACAATCTTGCAAAGAAATCAATAGGCCTAGTTCTCTTCTTGTCTCCCCTCCTTTCTGCTAGCCTCATGCCATTAATCTGAGTTTAATGGGCACAGTAGCTTTAACGGATGTTGTCTTTAAGGTAATGTAGCAATTCATCCCTGGAATCACTAATCTCTGTGCTTGGGCAATATGGTTACCTCTTGTTTCCTCAGACCCTCTGGAGACTAGCTAATGCTCTAGTTTCTTATAGCTAAAATACTCTCTATTGTCCACTGAAAACTTTCAGATCAACTCTGCTTTCGGCCTTGAAACAATAAATTTGTGGAAGTGAAGCGGGAATAGGCAGGATCTGTGGTACAACTGTCAGAGAGGACGTGACCAATGATATAAGACAAGAAAGAAATAAATTCTTTACATATCAGGTTCTGCTTCACAGGCAGTTAAATATAATTAACAACAATAATAGTCATCGATTACTCACTGCTTATTCTTTGCCAAAATCTGGGCTAAGCAATTATGCATTATCTCTTTTATTCAGCCACTGAATTTTTTTTTTTAAGTGCTCTCATCATTCCTGCCTGAAACCTTCAAATGTCTCCCCTTGAGCTTAGTTTTAAATCAAAGCTACTTACACAGATATAAAGCCTGAATACCTGGACTATGCCTAACTGTTGTCTGATGTCAACTCCACCACTCTTTCACGAGACCATGGCCTCACTGTCCCAAGCCCCTTCTACTTTGGGGATTTTATACTTGATCCCTCTTCCCAGAAATTTCTTTCCCCAGATCTTTACAGGATTCAGTTCTCTTCCTCCAGGTTTCTGCCTGCTTACTGTCTCCTCTGGAAAGACTTCTGATTACCGTATTGAAAAGGGCTTGTCTTCTAGACATGCATTATCATCCAAATCATACCATGCCTTTGTTGATGTCTAATTCCAAAATAAAACATGATCCAAAAAGTGGTAGCTCCGTAAGGCAAGATACTTATATCTTGTGTTTATTAATATCTTTCTAGTGCCTTCAGCGGTGTCAGGAAAGCATTACTCTTCAAAGAAGCATTTGTTGAATGAATGTTTGATGGAATGCATAACTAAGGCATTCCAAATGGTGATGATATTATTATCCCCCTTCTTTTTACAGATGAGAAAAATAGCACTGGAGTTATGTTACTTTCTCAAGGTTATATGACCAGTAAGGTTAAAATTATGTATCAATTTACCTCTGGCTAGCATTCCCTCGTTTAATTCTACTGTTACTATTTGTTGTTTCCACGTTTTCTCAGAATTCTCTGAGGCTGTGTTTGAGAGTGTCTCTCTACAGTGAGAATTTGCTTTTGCTTTCTCTAGGCTTTTGTGTAATGAAATGATGTAAATTCGAACTCCACATAAGGCTGGTCCTTTGGTTACAGGTACTACAGGAAGACTTGCACATCCACTCATGTCCCATGCCAACAACTGTCTGTGTGCATCTGTAGATAGCATCTGGCCCGTTTTCACTAACTCATTGTGACCCTCCACAGTTTGCAGAATCTTAAGCCTGTCTCCCCATACTGTGCACGGCCAAAGCCTTTTCTCTTGTCAGGGTGTCTTGTTAGAATTCTTGTCGTTTGATCAGAGGTTTCTGCAGTTTTTCTGATGACACTGGCAGTTTCAAAGTCCTCTTATGACTGGCCAGCAGTTCCCTCTTATGCACTGGTTTGAGTAAATTTCTTTTTTCTGAGTTCACTTCTCCTCCTAGGATTTTTTTCTTTTATACAGTATTGCTGTGTATTTTGAATGGGAGTGGTTTAGGTTGTAAAACCTGCCGTAGAACCCTATACCATATTTTCTTGGTAAACCTTATTATGTTTTTTCCTCCTTTATTTTCTTCTGAAAATTTAATACCAATGAATAAAGCTTAAACAGTATATTGGAAGTATAAATATTACTAACCTCAGAGTATTTTTTGATTGAGCTCATATGAAGACATAGATACATCTAAGTTTATGTATCTAGCATGACTATCAATAATTCCCTCTTTCCTTACCTTCAAATATTCAAAATCCTGCTATGTTAGGTTATGTTATATTTGAACTATGACTTTTATAGTTTTCACTTTTAAAACATTTTCTAGAGTTTTTAAATAACTTATTCTTTGTGAAGAAAGAATTTTTTATCATTTGATTAAGATAATTCAACTTATTTATATTTTGGATAGTCAATTTTTAGGCCAGCTGTTACAATGATACCTCTCAGAATTATTGCATTTTTATTTTGTATTATGGAACTAATTAGCCTGTCTCTGGGATTCATTAGCTTCCTCTGGGGTTATTCTTTGTTTTACCAAAGTATATCCATAAGTAATTTTTTCAAAAATAAAGACGCATGGGGGAAAACTTCTAGAATATTGTTACGACTAGAAATTCTTTCTTTCTGTCATTTGAATATGGGAGGATACAGATTTCTAGAGATAAAGTGCTTCCCATCCTTGGGGACTTCGAGTGTTAAATATTACTGACAAACTTGGTGGGTGGCAATATTTTCTTCTTTGAATATTTTGAGGAATTTTTTTTTTTATTCTTGATAGTTCGACAATGGGGTATTTCTAGCTATGTACCTCTTACCACTCAACAAGTCTAAGTGAAAATTTGTCTTTTAACTTGGAAAAACCTCTCCTAATGCTTACTGGTTGATTTCTCCCATGTATAGTCTCTGTCCTTCTCATTCTAGAAGTCATTTTTGATTGATACCAGCCCTTCTGAATTGAGGCTCAGTCTGTTAGCTTTGCTTTCCTATTTCTCCTCTTTTGTCTCTTTTCTAGAGGTTCTGAAATAGTTCCTCATTTTTATCACAGTTCTGTTTCACTCTTAAAATTTGGCCGTCCTATTTTTGATTGCCAAGGATTCTTCTTTGGATTTTTTTTCCCCTTTTTAAAATCATCCAATTCTTATTTTATCTGTGCATTGTCTTTAAAAAAATAAAATAAAATCTCTTTAGGGAGACTGATTAGAATCTCCAAGTACTTCTTTTTCCCAGGATTGTGGGAATTCACAATGCCTGGCTAGCTGAGATCTGATAGACATAATCCTCCTTGGGAGAGGCCAGTTGAAAAGCAAAGAAGGACTGACTAGAAAACTGGGCCTCCTTTGAAGTTTCTGGGCTGAAAACAGCCAGATCCTAATAGTGGCTTGATGCTGCCTCCCAGGGCACAGATGCTTAACTTAGGTGAGACCTTAATCGTCACCTACCCCCTGACTGCAAGTCACCAACACAGGTAGCTCTCATCACACAATGCCCGTGAATGTCACTGCCCCAGTTATTGAAACTTTACATTCCTTTCTAATCTTGATTCTTTGATAACATGCATAATAAAAATGGAGGTAGAGTTTGGCTAGGAGCCTTTCACCACTAGGGTGTCTGGTCCCCAGGCCTCTCCCTTTCTCCTACTTAGGTGTCTGGAGTAATCTTTTCCTTTGCCGTCTCAGAGTTTACTGGTCAAACCTGACACAGAATGTTTTATTTCCTTCAGGTTCCTATCGGTTCTTATTTTGGAAGGTTTTCATTCCCTTCAATTTTCTATTTGTAATGTATGACCATTTTGATTAACATAGGTGGCTTGGTAGTTGCGATCTGCCTTTATCGGCCCATCCTTTTAGTATCTGTCTCTGGATAGATCCCATCACAAGCGGAATTTAACCTCAGGCAGGCAGGCAGGCAGGCAGGCAGGCAGGCAGGCACTCAGTTCTCTCTCCTCCCAGTTGTCAAAATTGGGAGGACCCCCTATCTGCAAATCCAGGGACTTCTAAGAAAATTTCTCCAATTTGTTAGAATGTATTTCTCTAGCCTTAGCCCAGTATCAAAGCTCACCACTGAATATGGGTTGGATGGAAAGGGCTTTGAGGCTATAGGACCAGTTTTTTCAAGTCACTAATTTTTTCCACTCTTTTTTTTCACCTATACTTGTAGATTCATGGGGAAATTCCATCAGTGAAAACTTTGCCAGCTTGACTATGGCCTTGACTTTGGAGGCTCCGAGCTGTTGATTCAATGTGTTACAACATTTCAGTCCATTTGATACTCTCTGTACGCCAGCTCTCAGAAACTCTTCAAAATCCTTGGCATTCTTATGGTATGCCCTTCCCATTTTTAGCACTTTCTTAGCTAACTGTATTTAGTGGTGCTACTCATGTGAAAGAGGTTTGGGGAGAAATAAAAACTAAACTTTCCTGTTTTCTCCACTTTCTTAAAATGTAATTATTAGTCCTACAAATTTAATTTCATTATTGAGCATTCAGAGAAGTATTGGAGTCTAATGCCACAGCATCATATGCTAATCTTTGACGAAATTTCAATGAACTATTCTTTGAAAACAGATATTGTATAAATATTTTCTTATTTTTAATTTAGAGAAAGGGAGAGAGAGACAGAGAAGGGGTGGGGAGGGGCTGAGGGAGAAGGAGAGAAAGAATCTCAAGCAGGCTCCATGCCCAGCACAGAGCCTGATGTGGGACTGGATCCCACAATCCCGAGGCCCTGTCCTGTGCCAAAATCAAGAGTTGGACGCTTAACCAACTGACCCATCCAGGCGCCCCCAGATATTACAAAACAATACAAAATGTGGTGAAAGCACAAATTAATACACACTTTGAATTTGGTATCAAGAAATTTGTGGTACTATTTATTTTTAAATGTAAGACAATCTCGTTAAAGTGTTTGGACATAACTTCTACATAATTTCTGTGTAGCATCAAAATGTAATTAAATTAAAATGGAAATTGTTTCCATCACAAATATAAAATTATAATATGTAAAGATAGTCTAGAGATATAAATGGAAAAATAAATCTTTTTAAGTTACATAAAGGGGACAGTTAATAGAGGAATATCTCATATTCCTGAAGTGGAACAGAGAATACTATAAGATGTCAGAAATTTACAAATTAATGTATAGATACCATATAGCTTCAAAGAAATTTACAATTGCATTTAATTACCTTGATAAAAAGATTTTAACATTATTCTGAGAGAGTAGAGACGTGGGACCGTAGAAGTAAATTCTGGCTAATAGTGAATTACAAGGGGTTCCTCTTTGTTATATAAATACATCATACAATTTTAATAGCTAAAATATGTGGCATCTTCATTGCAATAGACAGTTAATTGAAATAGCCCAGAAATAAACTTCATTTTATTCAGGATACTTTCTTCGTCAATAGATAAAAGCTACACATGGTTAGAAATCAGAACAAAAAAAACCTAATTGATATTTTTATTCCAATAAGAGAAATAAATTCCAGAGGGATTAACAAGTCTAACATAAAAAAAAATGATGGATCGCTAGAAGGTATTAGGGAAGCATATAGACCAAATCTCTTATAGGAATAACCTTTCTATGCTGACAAGCGAAAGAGATCATAGGAAATGAACAAAAAGATTTAAAACATGATTAAAAGTTAAAAATGTAAACAACAGGGGCTCCTGGGTGGTGCGGTTGCTTAAGCACCCAGCTCCTTACTTCCCCTCAGGTCTTGATATCAGGGTTGGGAGACTGAGCCTGTGTCAGACTCACGCTGGGTGTGGAGCCTACTTAAGCTGCTCCCTTTGCCCCTCCCCCCTTCTTAAAAATTGTAAACAACAGACTTGGAAATTATGTGTATAATGAGTTAAACAGCATATATATCTTATAAATTAAGAAGTAGAACTAACTAAGGAAAATAGATGTATGCACAAAGGATAAGAATGTAACATTAACAAACTGGAACACAAATATAGTTACAGTATTTTACACAAGTTAATTCATAAATGTAAGTAAAAACCATTTAAGGGTACTGTTTAAAATAATTTTACTATTTTAATTTTGATATTATATATATATATATATATATATATATATATAGTAAAATGCACAGGTTTTTAGTTACATAGTTTTATTATTTTGACAAATTACACAGATTTTTATATGATTATGATTACACATGCAGTATCTCCATCGCAACCAATACATAGAATATTACCATTGCCCTGGAAAGTCCCCCTCTTGTCCCTTACTAATCAGTCCCTTCCCTTTCTCAGAGATAACAGCTCTTCTTATCTTCTCACCATAGTTGAGCTGGAACTCCTACAAATGTAATAATACTGTAGGCATCTTCCCCCCACCACATTCTTTAACTCAAAGTAATGCATCAATAGTTTATTCCTTTTAACTGCTGAATACTATTCCCATTTTATGGGCATACCTAGATTTCTTTTTTTTATCAATTTACCTGTTAATAGCTATTATGGTTATTTTCTTTACAATTTATGAATATACTTGCTGTATACATTGATGCGGTTTCATTCTTCTTCTTCTTCTTTTTTTAAAGATTTTATTTATTTATTTGACAGAGAGGGAGACAGCCAGTGAGAGAGGGAACACAAGCAGGGGGAGTGGGAGAGGAAGAAGCAGGCTCCTAGCGGAACAGGGAGCGCGATGTGGGGCTCGATCCCAGAACCCCAGGATCACACCCTGAGCCGAAGGCAGACGTCTACTCGATGACTGAGCCACCCAGGTGCCCCTGTTTTCATTCTTGGGTAAATACCTAGCAGTGGAATTTCTGGGTTATTTTGGTATGTGATGACTTTATAAGACTCTGACAAACAAGCTATCGAGAGCTTTTGTTGTTTCACATCTTCAACAGTATTTACTGTTTTCACCTTTTAAATTCTGGTGGATTTTGATTACATCTCATGGATTCAGTTTGCCTTTTCCCGATGGCTACAACCATGGAACATATTTTCATGTAGTCATTAGCCAGTTCTGTGTCATCTTTTGTAACATGTCTATTGGAGATTTTTGCCCAGTTTTTAAAAAACATTTTAAAAAATTTATTTTATTTTAGAGAGAAAGCATGCGAGTGGGGGACAAGGGCAGAGGGAGAAGAGAGAATCTCTAGTTGACTGTGCTCTGACATGGAGCCCGACACGGGGCTCAATCTCATTACCCTGAGATTATGACCTGAGCAGAAACCGAACGTCATTTGCTTAACCAACCAAGCCACCCAGGCGCCCCTTTGCACAGTCTTTTTTATTGTTTACGGCATTTTATTCATGACTTTTAAGAGTTCTTATATAACCCAGATACCATTTTTTAGCCAGTAAGTGTTGTAGGCACTCGATGCCACTTTATAGATGACTTTTTTCTTTCATCTGAGTGTTCTTTGGAAAAACAAAAACAAAAAAACAAAAACAGATGGCTTAGATTTTTAAAAGTCAAGTATGTCAGATTTTCCTCTTAAATTTAGTGCTTTTTGAAATCTAAGGAATGTATTCCTACCCTAAGCTCGTAAAAAGGTTCTCTTATATTTTCTTCTGGAAGCTTTGTAGTTGAAGTTTATACATTTAGGTCTATAATCTATACTGAATTAATTGGTCTAAATGTTATGAGGTAGGGGTTGAGATAATGACTTTCCCCCCCATATCAATAATAAGTTTTTTTCAGTACTGTTTTTGAAACAACTGTATTTTACTCATTTAATTACCTTGGCACTATCGTCAAAAATCAATCGACTGGGTTTCTGTGGATATATTTCTGTACTCTCTACTTGTTTTATTGATCTATTATCTATCCTTCTGCCAATACCACACTGATGTGATTTATGTAGCTTTGTGCTAAACCCTGAAATCCCACAGAGTGTTCTTTTGAGGATTATTATGACTATTCTTGAAAGATAAACTTTTTGAATTTTAAAATAGTTTTAGATTTGCAGAAAAGTTGCAGAGTAAAAGAGAGGTTTCCCATATATACTCCATTCACAGATTTTCTAATTATTAACATCTTACATTAGGATGGTACATTTGTCACAACTAATGAACTAATATCGATACCTCATTATTATTATTTTAAATATTTATTTATTTATTTTAGAGCGTCTGATGCAGAGGGGCAGAGGGAGAAAGAAAGAGAGAATTTTGAGAGACTCCCCTCTGAGTGCAGAGCCTGACACAGGGCTCAATCTCACGACCCTGAGATCATGACCTGAGCCGAAATCAAGAGTGAGATGCTTAACTGACTGAGCCACCCAGGTGTCCCTTGACACATTATTGAGTAGAGTTAATACTTTATTCAGAGTTCCTTAAATTTACCTATTGTCCTTTTTATGTTCCAGAATAGCATCCAGGATGCTGCATTACATTTAATAGTTGTGTTTCCTTAGGCTCCTGGAGACTGACTTTTCCCAACCTTCCTTGTCCTTGTTACAGATGGTATTCACAGTTTTTAGGAGTACCGGTAGGTATATTGCAGAAGGTCCCTCATTCGAGTTGTCTGATGCTTTTCCTATGATTAGAACACACTTACACTTATTTATTTTTTGAGGCAGATTAGAGAGGTTAAGTGCCATTCTCATCCCATTATATCAAGAACACACGCCATCAATATAATTTGTCATTGTTAATAGTAACTTTGATTACCTGGATGAGGGAATGACTGTCAGATTTCTCCACTGTAAATATTCTTCCCTCCCTCTTTCCATATGGTGCTCTTTGGAGGGAAGTTAGTAAGTGCAGGCCACATTTAAGAGTTGGGAAGTTTTGCTCCATCTCCTTTAAAGCTAATATTCTAGGACTTTTTCACTTTCATATAAATGTGAGAATAAAGTTGAAAATGTCTACCAAAAAACCCCCAGAACACAGTGACTTCAACTATGATTCCTTTGAATTTATAGGTAAATTAGGAGAATTGACCTCTCAGTTATATTGAGTCTTTGACTCGATGACAGCCACATCTTTCCATTTACTCTGGTTCTTTAAAATTCCTCTGATCAGTGTTTTATGATTTTAAATATAGAGAACTTATATATTTTTCTTTAATTTGACTTCTAAGTATATTCTTTTCTATGCTGCCTTTAATGTATTTTTCTAGTCTTTTCTACCTTTTAGGGTCTACAGTACAACCTTGGAAAGATGTGTTAAAAATGGGTATCCTCACCTTTTCCCTGATATTAGGACACAGTTATTCATTACATCAAGATTTAATAGATTTCCAGTAGGGTGATGCTCTTCAGTTGGTTGGGGAATTTTCTTTCTATACATGAAAATTTTTACTGAGTGGGTGTAGAATTTTGACAGATGCCTTTTCTGTAATTATTGAAGTGACCATATGATGTTTCTTTTTTGTTCTCTTGATGTTGAACTTACATTGATTTTTAAATGTTGAACCAAACTATCATTCCTGAATAACATCTACTGGCACTTGATATATTCATGTTGTATATATATCATCATATTTGACTTGATAATATTTTATAGGTTTTTATTTTTTGTATCTATGCTTATGAATTATATTGGTTTATAATCTTCTCTTATAATATTTGGAACCAGTATTAGATGGCCTCAAAAAGTCAGCTGAGGAGTACTCCCTCCCTTCATTAGATACTTGATGCTAGCGCTCTCCTTTTTTCTAATACACGCGTTTAAAACTGTTGATTTTCCTCTACTGCTGTTATAGCAGCATCTTTAAAGTTTTGCGCTATTTTGTTTTCATTATCATTTTATTTAAATGATTTTTAAAATTTGCCTTGTGATTTCTTCTTTCACTTGTGAATATTATTTTTTAAAATATTAGTTATATAACAAGTATTTAAATATTTGGACTTTATTTATATTTTCCTTTTTATTTCTAATGTAAGATTTTTGTACTTATAAAATATGCTATTTCAATCGTATGAATTTTATTGTTTTATGCCCTAGAGTGTGGTCTATCATGAACAATCCATGAACTTGAAAAGAATGTGTGGTCTGTAGTTATCAGATAGAATATTTTATGACAATTAGTTAAAGTTGTTTACAGTGTTATTTAAATCTTATAAATATTTATTGAATTGAGGGTACTTGTTCTATCAATTACTGAGAATGGGGTGCTACAGTTTTCAGACATAATTATATATTTGCTATTTCTTTATTTTTGTTGCTTTTTGTTTCATACCTTCTGGAGACTATGATTAGGTGCTTAAACATGTAAAATTGTTAGATTTTGATGAATTGCCCCTTTCATCATAATGGAATGATCTTTAGGTCTGGGAGTACAACTCATCTTGAGCTCTACTTTTCTGATACTCATATAGTCATATCTGCTTTCTTATACTTTGTGTTTCCATGGTAACTTTCCTCTCTTTACACATGGATTCTGTAAGATAATCTTTTTCACTTCAGCCTAAACAATACCCTCTAGCATTTTTCTGTGGGCAACATGTATTCTCTGTTTTCTTTCATCAGAAAATTGTTGCATGATTCTTTTATTTTTGAAAAAAGACAGTTTCTGTAGATATAGAATTCTAGATTTTTAGTTTTCTTTCTTTTTTTTCCTTTTTTCTTTTACTTTAAAGCTGTTTCATATTTTCCTGTTCTACTTTTTAGAGTTATTTTTATGTATGTTATGTGTCTTTTTTCTTCCCTCTGACTACTTTTAATACTTTCTATCTTTGCATTTCAGCAGTTTAGCTTTGCTGTTCTCCTATACATGGTTTTCTCTATTTTTGTCTTGCTTGCAAGATGGATCTGTCAATGTTATTTGTTTACAGTTTGGAAAAACTCTAATTTATGGTCTTTCATCTGCCCCTTTCTTGCTCTTATTTCCTTCCAAGACTCCAGAAATCAGTCTGCTTGACACAGTCTCACAGGCCATTTAGGATCTCCTTATTGTTGTTCAATATAGTTGTTTAACTTTACTTTGGTTTGGATAGCTGTTGACTAACATGTAAATTTGCTTATACTTTGTTTTATTGTATCCCGTCTACTCTCAATTGTACCTAATGAATTTTGATTCTAGAAATTAATTTTTTCAGTTCTAGGATTATTACCATAGCTCTCCTGAAATTTCCAGTCTTTTTTCTCATTATATAAATGTTGCTCTGTGGATTTTTAAAAATATATCTTTCATATTTATTTTAAAATTCTCGTTTTTCATTCCCAACATTTGTGTATCTCTGAACCTCTTTCTTTCTTTCTTTCTTTCTTTCTTTCTTTCTTTCTTTCTTTCTGAGGGGTTCTGGGGCAGTGGGAGAGAGAGAATTTAAGCAGGCTGCATGTGCACCGCAGAACCTGATGAGGGCTCAGTCTCACCACCCTGAGATCATGACCTGAGCCAAAGTGAGGAGTTGCTCTCTTCACCGACTGAGCCACCCCGGCAGCCCCGAATCTATTTCTGTTTACTGATTTCTTTATTGTGACTGTGTCATCTTCTGGTAGTTCTGCATATATAGAAATTCTTTTTTTTTAGATTTATTTATTTGAGAGAGAGAGAGAGAGACCACAAGTGTAAGGAGAGGCAAAGGGAGAGGGAGAGAATCCTTAAGCTGACTCCCTGCTGAGCACTATGTGGAGCTCAATCCTGTGATCCTGAGCCAAAATCAAGAGGTGGATGTTTAACTGACTGAGCAACCCAGGCGCCCTGGTGATTCTTTATTGCGTATGAGCATCTAAAAATTCTAGGTTTTGTTACTTTCCTCTCAAAAATGATGTTTTTTTATAATAATTTTTTATTATGTTATGTTAGTCACCATACAGTACATCCCTAGTTTTTGATGTAATGTTCCATGATTCATTAGATGCGTATAACACCCAGTGCATGGTGCAATACGTGCCCTCCCTACTACCCATCACCAGTCTATCCCATTCCCCCACCCCCCTCCCCTCTGAAGCCCTCAGTTTGTTTCCCAGAGTCCATAGTCTCTCATGCTTCATTCCCCCTTCTGTTTACCCCCCCTTCATTCTTCCCTTCCTTCTCCTACCAATGAGTTTTATTGTAACAGAAAATTAATGTATGAACTAATCACCTCGATCTTGTGGATGCTTAGTGTTAAGCTTTGCTGGTATTAATCTTTCTAGCTTTTCATACATCTGGCAAGAATCATAGTACAAACCTCGTCTCCTTTGCAGTGGTCAACTGTTGAAATCTCTTCTAAGCATTTTCTAGCCTTCCAGCTCTTGTTTTCCTTCAGGACTCCTTGAAGACTTGCCCAATGTATATGTCAGTGTTAGGATTTGAGGAGGGTTTATATGCACATGGTGCACTTTTCTCTGTGACTCTTTTTACTGGGATTTGCACCCTTAAATCTAGCTGCTCTAGATTGTCAGTTCCAGGTTCTAACTTCTCAAGCCAGCAGGTTCATGGTGTCTTGCTTCACGTGGTTCTAGGAAATACTCTCGGGAAAAAAAAATCCTACTTAAGTGTTGATCTCATCTATTATAGTTCCCTTTTTAAAAATTTATTTGTTTGTTTGCCTGTTTATTTTACAGTTCCCTTCTTTTAAAGAGTCAAATTCCTATTAGTTTCTGCCCTCTTTTGGTAACTCTCCAGTGGTGTAAACAGTCCCCCTCTTCCCAACACCCTTTCTTGAAGTTTAGAATTATCATTGGTGAGAGTCTGAAAGAGGCTATTCAGTCATTTCTAGTACCTAGAATTTCCAGAGTGCTATATTTGCCAATTATTATTTCCCAGTCATTTACTCATTCCCTAAAAACATTACTGCCCACTGTTGTTCTAGTAGAAATAAAATACAAATTATTACTTGGAGTCCCTTTTGAAAAACAAGTGTTCGGATATTTTGGTGTAGTATTTCATTTCTGGGTATCTGTTTTAAGGAAATTTACCCCAAAGTGGAAAAACAATATTTTGCAGTGTGATATAAATCAGCATTATTAACAGTGTAAAGTTTAGAAGAAGCTAAAACCCATCAACATAAATATATTTAAGTAAAATATTATTCATCCCCTCAAAAAAATATGATATAACCATTGACGTAATTATTTTGAAGCTAGTGAAATAACATAAAAATCATTATAAAAATTAAAAAGGATTTATATTTTGTATGTTAGAGCGCATGTGTGTAAGTGTTTGGGTGTGTGTGTAATGATTCTTAATTATAAAATGCCCATAAAGTCTTGTGGATACAATATGGAAGCCTTATGTTAGAAAAATATCTCCGATGGAAATGACCAACAATCTGTCACAGACTACTGTTGAACTAATATGGTTAAGCTCCATGCAGTATTTTCCTTTTTTCCTTTATTTTCCAAATTCTTTGCACCATGGTTATCTTATTCCTCTTAGCAAAATCTAAAATTTAAAATAGCTAGAATGACAATCTAGACTGTATGTCAATTTTTATAAATTTTCCACTTCTGTTTATGCCCAGAATATATTTAATGCCTACACCTGATTTTTGAAAGTCAGGTTTTTTCCTCTGCACATTCTGTCAATGGCTTCGCTTAAGTAAACAAATGAGTTATACCCACGTTTGATCTAGTGGAGTGGTGGCCCATCAATACTGGTTACGTGGTTTTGCTATAGACCTCCAATTTTGACAATTCTATCTTGACTTCTTTTTTATTTGAATATGGGTATATTAGTTTTCTATTGTTGTGCAGCAAATTACAACCATTTTAGTGGCTTCAAACAGTACCTTCATTTTCTTAAAGTTTTATAGGTCAGAAGTTTTGGCATGATAGGGCTAGTTCTCAGCTCAGCGTCTCAGAAAGCTAAAACTGAGGTATCAGCCAGATGTGTTCTCATCAGTAGCTCGGGGTCTTTTGCCAAGCTCGTGGGGTTGTAAGAATTCAGTTTCTCATGGCTGGCATCCAGAGTTACTTTCAGCTCCTAGGGGCCACCTGCATTCCTTTCCATGAGGAACAGAACATAGAATTTCTCCTGCATCAGATCCCTTTCACACTTTGAGTCTCTGACCTCTAGACTCAGATTTAAAGAGTTCATGTAACTGAATTCAGTCTGTATAAAAGATTAATCAGGAACCAAATCCGTCATATAGAGGGTGTGTACATCAGGGAGTGGGAGTTGGAAAGGCCATCTTAGAATTCTTGCTTACCTCGGTGGAGTTAACAGTGGAAATATTTTAACAATTAGGAGGTCAAAATATATATCCAAGTGGTCCAGGTTCTATTAAGTTTATTATTCTCTTGATGTTTGTGAGCTGTCCCCTCTGTGGTTCTCTTCTTACAGGACTCCCTTCCCTAATTCTTGCTGCTTGAGAAGCCTCAGCTCTAGGGTCTGACTTCTTAATTCAGTAAGTTTTTGGCCTACTTTTCACAACCAGCTGGGATATATCCCGAAGGAAAAAACTGTGTACATGTGGATATCATCCAGTATGTTTTCCATCTTTCAAGGGTTAAATCCCTGTTGTTTCTGCCAGATTTTGTTAACTCTCCAGGACTTTAACACAGCTTAAGACATATTTGCCCAATGTTACAATTATTTATGGCTGGACAGGTAGTACAATACAGGCTACTTTGCTATTATCAGAAGCTGGAATTTACAGAGAGACATTTTTATTAATTACATATTCCTCTACCTGCTTGTACCCTTAAAAAAGTACTGCCCACATTTTAAAAATAAATAATATATTCTGCTTTCTTGTTAAAAACTTACTGTTGTACCCCGAGGGACTGTGGACTCTGGGAAACAAACTGAGGGCTTCAGAGGGGCTAGCCTGGTGATGGGTATTAAGGAGGGCACGTATTGCACGGAGCACTGGCTGTTATACGCAAACAATGAATCATGGAACATTGCATCAAAAACTAAGGATGTACTGTATGGTGACTAACATAACATAATAAAAATTATTATTAAAAAAAAACTTACTGTTGGGGCACCTGGGTGGCTCAGTCCTTGGGCATCTGCCTTCGGCTCAGGGCGTGATCCTGGCGTTCTGGGATCGAGCCCCGCATCAGGCTCCTCCACTGGGAGCCTGCTTCTTCCTCTCCCACTCCCCCCCTTGTGTTTGTTCCCTCTCTCGCTGGCTGTCTCTCTCTCTCTCTCTCTCTCTCTCTCAAATGAATAAATAAAATCTTTAAAAAACAAAACAAAACAAAAAAACTTACTGTTGTAATGCATACTATAGCTTAGATACTTTATACCAAAGGTAGGACCACCAAAATGATTTTTGTTTGCTTTTTGTGCTTTTGCCCTGCAGAGCCACTGCTTAGAAGCTCGTTGGCCAAATAATCATAGCTTGCATTGAGAAATACAAGGAATGAATCCCTTTTTATATCTCTGACAAAGAAGAGACTTAATTTCGGTTTTAAGTCTTGTTCCACAGAATCACTGATTTCCATGTAGGCTCTTCAGGAGCTCCGCATCTAGCCGATCGAATTCAAGTGATATGTATTTAACTCCTTTTAAAACTGTAGTAAGTGCAACACAAGTATATTATATCTAATTTTAGGACATCAAAACTAAAACCATATGAAATCTTTCTCATAAATTTGTTTTTCTTTAGAATTTAGAATAAAGATTATCCTATTGTCGTTGCTCAGTTGAACTTATGCAAGGTGAAATTTTAGCAGTAGTGTTATGACATAAAATTCTGTATCTAGGTGAATTATTTTTTCTTCAATATTATGAAAACAAAACAAAATATAGAAATACATTTAATATCACAGTTGATGTTACATAGCAATTCTTATGCATAATCCCTAGTTTGGTAATTTGTTTCAATCAAAAAATTTTTAAACCTTAATTGAATTTATTTTAAAGAAATGCGAAGGCATATAATAAACATACTCCTAAATGTTGTATTGTCCATTTTATTCATGAGGTTGTACTTGAGAAATAGGATTCTAATAACATAAAGTGGAGGCAGAAATCTGTGAGACTATATAACCCCATCAAGAAATCGATCCTTTTCTTTTTCAGGCATTTATGTCACCCCATTTTCGTAGGTTGAAGATCATATGTCATTGTGTGATAATCCCCGTCCTGAGCATGAAGAAATCCGTGTTCTTCACCCATCTTTGATCAGTCAGTCAGCCCTGTCCATTCTAGTTTTGGAATGCTTCTCAAATCCGAGGCTCTTACTAATTCTGTCTGCTATTGACTTAATTTATCTTTTAAATGAAAAGATTACGATAGTCTAGTTATTTTTATCTGGTGTCAGTCTTCCCCTCTCAACCCTACAATTCCTTTTAAAGCGTTCTTCAGATGGTTGATAAATCTTTAAAAAAATTCCCTTCTTAACTTTTAGATTGAAAATTCCACATAAATTTTTAAAAAGTTTTTCTTCTTAACTTTTAGGCCAATGTCTCTTGCACATTTATTCTAGTAAAATTCCTAACATGTAATAGGTCCTCAGTGAACACAAGCTGCTGAAACACTTGAATACTCTCTCACTGCTTGAATAGCTGTCCCTCCATCAATTGGCCACCTCTCAAGCTTTATCACCCCTCTCCATCTCTCATACCCTGTGATCCAGGACTACTTATAATTTCCCACACATAGTATAATAAATCTTAGGAGTATTTCCAATTATTATTTTTATCACTATGAATAATAGTAACATTAGTTTAAACACACTTTGGACTGCTTATGTTAAATACAATTTAAATTGGTTCATTAAATCATTTTAGCTACTTAATTTGAAAAATACTTTGTTAAAAGAAAATAATTGCATAAAGGGATTATTAATAGATTTTTAATAGATTAAGGAAAAATTTGTAAGCCTTGTAGTTTAACTCTTTTTTTTCATTTTAATTAGAATGTCAATAGAAAAATGTCAGATTTTGTTGAAAAATGCAATATATTTTGGGTAATGCACTTTCAAATCTTAGTTATCTACCTTCATGTCACTTTTCAAAGTTTCAAAGTGTTGTAGTAGATATTTGGGCATTGAGATAAAAAAAATAATATGTGGTTTGATTTACATCCATACTTTTGGTCCACTATGTTTATTGAATGTCTCTTGAATTTGTTGCAATACCAGGCATCATAAGTTAATAGAAAAGACAGTTTAAATATTTTTTCTCTACCTTCAGGGAAGTTAAAATCCAAGTAGGGATAAGACATAGATGTGTAGGACTGTCTGACAAGGCATGAATAAAAAATAGTTAACACTTTGGGGTGCCTGGGTGGCATAGTCATTTAAGCAACCCACTCTTGATTTTAGCTCAGGTCATGATTTCAGGGTTGTGAAATCGAGCCCCATTTTGGGCTCTGCACTCAGCTTAGGACTCTCCATCTGCCTTTCCTCCCCGCCTCTGCTTTCTCTCTGTCTCTCTCTAAAATAAATAAACAAAAATTTTTAAAAAATAGTTACACTGTATTTATGTACAAGGGATCTAGGTTTAAAAATAGATCAGATAAAGACTTACTTGAGTGAGGTGAGTTTTGAATGTTTGTGATGGATGGTAGGCCTCAAATTGGTGAAGAAAGGAAAATGTTAATCTTTTTCTCATCTTATACTGTGGAGCTTAGTGTGTAAGGTAGATCTCATATAGGCTCAGTCTGACCAGTTATCAAATAAGTTGAAAATAATTCTTAACAGGTAGTTTACAGCAGCCAAAGCATATCCTCTCATCAAATGGAATCAAATGGAAACAGGATGAGTTCCGGGTTATGAACAGGGCCCCATCTGTGTTTTTCAGTCATGCCCCAAATCAGATTGAACTAACATGTACTGATTGAGGTTTCCTTAGGCAATAAGACTTATTTTTTAACATCTAATTTAGAGTCTGTGGCTCCCTGAGGCAGCCTGGGAAGCTTTCTAGTCTTAGATTTTGTGTGTGAAATCACCACCAACTGCCTTCCAAGACAATACCAAAGTTTTACTTATTTGCATAGTAGCCTTTTTACCTCTAGCCTTTTTACCTCAGTCCATGGTGGTAACTTGTACTTCACTGAATTCTTTCTGTTGCATTTTAATTTTATTATTTAATTTTATGATTTTTATTTTGTGGGGGCAAGGAGGTAGAATATGGACAGAAATAGCTGGGCGAATAGCCTATACACACCTCCACTGAAATAAAGAGGAATCTTAATTCTTCGGAGACCTTCTTCGCTATCTCAATTTAAATGGATACTCTAGAATCAAACAGCACTTTGAACTCTCAGGATTATGTTCTGAAGTATGACAGAAACAGTTGTCATCCAGAAATCATGAGTATAAAGAAGAGTTTTAAGTCACATTTTCCTTGTAAAGAAATATTAGATAACATCTTTTTCAATATGGCTGACTAGATATCCTTAATGATTCTGCTAACAAAAATAAATGAGTATTGAGTAAAACTTAAAAAGACATTGCTGAGCTAGTATGGTAGTAGGGAATCCACAGAGAGCTAGTGGACAGGGAAGTAGATAAAGTGAATGAAAATGAGGAAAGTTGAGTTTCAAAACCTGTTTCTGGTCCTGAAGGTTTCTTCTGTTTTCTGAGATAATATTTCTGTACTTGGAGGTCCACTTATATTCCTGAGATCCACTTTGATGGCTGCTTGGAGAAGAGGTAATAAAGCCTAGGACCTCCCCAAGGGAAAGTATAATGTAAAACCCCTGCATAAAGTTGTGGCCTTCAACATTTATATTTTGCTATAAAGCAGAAGGTACGGAATAGGTGAAATTTAACACTCACGATCATTTAAAACCACAACTTGGCCGACCTAGAGATTTCTGTTCTGAATTTGTACTATCTACAGGGTTTAAAAAAAAATCTCACTGAGAGAATTTATTTTTAAAAATAAATTTAAATGAAGAATTTATTTCTTCAGATTACACCAAAGGGGAAAAATAAAAGCCAGAAGAAATGATAGAAAATGGGTTTAAATTTTTGAATTATTAGACACAGGATATAAGATAATTTAAGGATATAGCATAGACATTGTTCGAAGAAATGAAAAGGGAAGATTGAAGTGTAACGAGTAAACAAAAGACCATAAGTGATGATGAAGTGGATTTAAGAAATAATTGAATAGAAATTCTAGGAATAAAAACATAATAATTAAAAATTGAAACTAAAATAAAAAGATTAAGTAGCAGATTATGTACAGTGAAAGAAAAAATAGTGGTCTGAATATCTGTATATAAAGAATATTCAAATTATTAAAGAATATTAAATAAATATTAAAGAATGATTTCAATTATTCTGAATAATGCATAGAATTAGGAAAAAAGAGAAAATATGAAATTAAGGGAGGATCTACCAAACTTTCTAGCAGGAGAAAATAAAAAGACTTGGAAAGATATAGGATTTGAAGAGAAAATGGCTGTTGATTTTCCAAAGTTAATGAAAGTCCTCAATCCCTAGACCTTGGGAACTCAATGGATTCCAAACAGAGTAAAGAAACATAATCCACACCTAGCTGTATGATATTGAAACTTCAAAATATCAAAAAACAAAAGAACCAACAAAAGATAAAGAAAATGTGTGTGACAGAGAGAAAGAAAAGCTATCCAAAGAGTAGCAGTTAGATTGACAAAAGTTTTAACAGTAAAAATTGAAGCTCTCAGATCTGAGAATAATATCATTCATGTTTTCAGGGAATATAGACTATAATTCTGTATGCAAAAGCATGGCATGTAAAAGGAGGGAAGGTGAATAACATTTTTAGGAAACAAAAACAGAGTTTACTCCTAATGTACCCTTTCTAAAGATCTAAAAGTCTGAAGGAAAATTACCCCAAATTGAAGATCAGAGATGCAAGAAGGTAGCATGCGGAAGATATTTTTTTAAAAAATGGTTATAACTGCAGCAAACACTGACTGTAAAATGCAGTAATTATATTGAATTTACATATCTAACACTTCTGTGGCAATCTTCCAGGCATGATGTGAACACTATAAATATTAGTAAAATTGAATCATTCTCTCAGTCTTTTGAGGAATGTACTATTATTGTCCATGGTACAAATAAAGAATGGAGAAATAGAGACGTTAATGAATGGCACAATGTCCCACAGCAAATATGCAGGAGGGCCAGGGTTTGAATACAGCCATCTGTCTCCAGCATCTGCACTCTTGAGACTATACTTGGGGTTTCTCTAATTTGTGGAGGCAAAAAAGCCCAAAAAATAGTTTTAAACTCCGAACAACAGTAGCCACAATTGTGGTAATATCCTTATATTCAGATCTATGTGATCCTGTTGGAATTCTTTAAAGGAGCAAAGACATTACAGTTTAATTTACATAATGTCTGTAAATTAAAAACCACCATACCATAACCATAGCATGACCATAATGCAATTTCTTGTCAAATATTATCAGCAGTGGTTCTCAAGAGTCTTTAGAAACTAGCTCAAGATGAAGAACAATAAAGCACGGTCATTGAAAATTGAAAACAAAATTCTTTTATAATATTCCACTTAAAATCAAGCCAGACATTTGTAAGAGATGCCTTAAATGATGATATAACCAATTTCTAAACTAAGTCCCTATTCACTGAGTCCCTGCTTAGTACAGATATTATGCTTTCCCATAAAATTAAAGCAAATGACCATCATTCCTTTTTCACAGACAAAGAGCTAGAACCTGCTATCGTTGATTTATTTGGCTGGACAGCACATGGTTTACCAGTGGGAGGAGAAAACTTTGATCTGAGCTCTTTAGAAACCAAGACCAAACCGTTCTTTGAATTTGCTTTTATACACTGAGTCGAGTTGGTGTCTAGCTTATTTCAAAATAAATTTTAGGGCAAAGGATACTGTACCTAGAGGATTATTCCACTTCTCAATTGAAAAGTTGAAACCTCTTGTGGCACTTACAAAACAAAGTGGGTCTGTTAATCACACAAAGAATAGAAATGAAAAATCCAAAGACTAATGAAACTTGTGTATACTTTCTGTGAAAATGTTCCTTAATTTCCTTTACCCTGTGCCTAGGTGAAGACGGTTTTCTGATAACCCTTTCACTTAAAACTAAACTGATTTCCATGGATATGTTGGAGTTTTAACAAGCAAATAGGTAGCATAAATGACCTTGATCTTTCTTTTTTCTTTCTTTACCAGGATCTCCCTATTCTTTAAATTATTGGAAGATGTTAATGGTTTGTCAGTCGATTCCCTCTGATCTCCATTACTATAAAAACAGATCTCTAATTTGCTCTCATGTCTTAGAGCACTTTGCATATATTCTACCGAGTCTATAGTTTCTTTGCTGATCGGGAGAGCTTTAGGCTTCGTAAAAGCTACCAGTTAAATGGGACAAAAAGATAGATATGAGACCTGTTTCAGAGAAGAAAGACTACTCTTAAGAGTAGATGGTAGCACAGGAAAGATAAATGAGGTTAGATCACAGTTGAGATGATCGGAGACATCCTGGAGCTGGGTTGAGAGATGGAGCAACTGTCACATGCAGAGAGAATGTCAAGAGAGCATGTTAAGGGAAGGAAAATTTCAGGTAGGAGGGACAGATTCAGAGAATTATGTTCCTGAATCCCAGAGATAGCTGGTGTGGATTTCATATTGTCCAAGAAACCGTAGTAATGACTTTGAACTCCAGTATACTGAACTCTTGTTCTGGATTCCCTTGGTATTCAAGATACTTCTTCCTGGGGAAGGATGGGATTTCCACAGGAGGAAAGATTTTCGTGCATTAGTGACATGTAGTTACAAAATTAGAAGTCCAAGGTGACAAATAGGAGCATTATCTTGAGTGCTGAGGATACTTATGGTCACAGGGCAGAGTAAATAAATGGTAATGTACCAAGGAAAAAAATCAAGTATAAAGACTCAGAAATACCTATTAACAGTTTTTCCTTATGGAATTTGTGAGTTTGTGACTCTATACTTACATTGTCATTAACTTCACCAAGTTTAATTGACCTTAAGGTGTCATGCTTACTCTCGAACAGAATGACTACTAAGTTATCTCCATATACCTAGAATTGCACATTATTTCGTATCTATGCACATTATTTCAGAAGATATAAATGCTGCACTATAAAGACTAGAAAAATTAAATCAGAGTTTGAAATGACCTAACATTTATCAATGGATTACATAAAGAAGCTGATATTTGAGAGACTAGGGGAAAGGACACACTGCCTTTTCATTTTCCTAGATTCAGATTCTATCATCATATCCAGTTGGATCATCACAAAGCAAAGTAAATGGACTGTGTTATCTCTGCCCCCCACAGATATGCCTTCCCTGAATTATGATTTAATGTTATGCCCTCAGCTTGGATAACTCGGCTGGAGCTGCCTGACTCTGATTAGACTGTGCTCTCCCACCGGTATTAGAATAGCAGGTGGGGCATGAGGCTTATTCTTATGGAGGGGAAGTGCGGAGGCTGGGTGTGTGGTAGAGTTTTTTGTGTGCTCAAGGATGCAACAGAAATCTATCTGGATTCTATAAAATGTTCCAGTTAGAACATTGTGAATGTCAGTTTTGTGTGTGTGTGTGTGTGTGTGTGTGTGTGTGTGTGTGTGTGTGTGTGTGTGTGTGTGAAAATACATAGTTAAAAAATATTGTGTCTTACTTTACCCTGTGTCATTTAATTATTCATACTAATACTAAAGGCGATAATAATAAAATATTATGTTAGTGGTAGTATGAATAATTAGTGTTTACTTATTTTTAGGTGGGTTCAATAATCACAATAATTATGATGACTATGGCTCTGTGATATAAAATCCATTCTAGACTAAATCAGTAGCTAAATGAGAAAAAATCATTTGTGACTGGCACTTGTTGCACTCATTTCTGAGGCAAAGAGAGAAGAAATAGAGATCAGCATAAATATACTGGAGCAAGAATTTCAGCTGACCTGTTTGTCCACTAACATTAAAAAGGAGAAAAGAGGGAGAGGGGAAGAATAAAAAGAGGAAAGTAAAAAGAGGACTAGACCTTGCTCTCATAATAGCAAGAAGCAGACAAATCACCATAAAATCAAAGCCAAAATGTTGATGACATGATAAAGTCTGACACGGAATTGGAATATACCAACATTGAGATAAAGAGCCTGACAAAACTAGAAATGTTACAGCACATGGGTCTCGTTGAATTTTATAGAAAAGACATATGGCAATGGCATTTCGTTCAGGCTGTGAGACTGTCATTTACAGTGTGTCTCAAAATTTGGCACTCAAGAGTCATGTGGAGAAACATTTTTAGAGTACATACACTCCTCCCTTCCTCCTCTCTCCTGCACCCCACCTAAGAAAAAGAGAAGACGATTTAGCGCCTCTGGAGGAGAGCCTCTCAGCGCCTACACTTTAAATACCACACTCAGATGGTTGTGTTGTAGACGGTTTGAGAAATGCTCATTTTAATCTCGTGTTAGTCAGGTCTCTAGATGTATTTAAATATTTCCAATGATTCTAAAGAAAGCACAAATGCTATATTGTCTGTAAAGAAATTAGAAACACCGTTTAACATTTTTTTTCTGAGGTGGTGTAATGCCATGTTTCCAGGAGCAAAGAGTAGAACTTGCTTCTAGAATGTTCTGGTCACATGATCCTAAGTACATCACTTACACTCCTTGAGCCCTGGTTTCCATTTTCTAAAATGGGAAGACTAATGCTCAGTGTATGATATAGTTGTGAGAATTAAAGGAGAAAAGAAATGGAAACCACTAAGCATAGACCTTGGCACAATTTTAACATTGTTTGCTTCTGTGTATTTATCCTGATTATTCTATTTGGCATTATCTCAAAATTGTAAATCACTTCAAATATTTTTCAGTAGGTAATAAATTATTAAAAGTATGTTAGATAGTTATGGAATTTTTTAATGATTGTTCAGTGAGGACGCAGGCAAATTCAATTTTAAATATTAAAAAAATCTGTAGGCAGTTGAAATTATTCAAAACATAAGATATGCAGAAAATGCCTTATAGTATCTATTTTAAAATCATATATCACAAATGTACCAAAATTAAAATAGCTATAAAATAATTGTACTTTGAAAAATGTTTCTGTAAGGATAAGTGTTTTAAAACAGTTGAATTTTCATGGAAGTAAACAAAATGAAATGCAAAACATGATCCTAGTGGAACTAGGCCATTAGCAGGAAAAATAAAATTAATGTGCATGGGCAAAGTTCAGCATGGTCATGAAGTTGTATTATGTTTGTAGAAATCATGTTCCAGTGTCAGTATACTTACCACTTTGAAAAACAGCAGAAAGAACACACGAAGATGTTGCTACTTTTGGACATCACTAATACTTCAACTCACATTGACAGGACTCCATCAAGAAGTTTCTGCATATGAAATAGGTTATAAACGTTGTGCCGTGCAAGATGATTGCTCTACGGTAACATTAAGAGTTTTGCTAATTTGGCAGTAAGTGTGATGTTTCATCAGAATTCTGACAACTCTTTCACTCTATTAGATGAATGGACCCACAGGCATTACAGTATTAGTAGAAACTTCAGAGTATTGTTGCACAGAATGGAAAATTTGAGGAAAAAACTTAGAATTCTGTTACTGCTTTTAGCACAAATTTAACATTAGTTTGCTTCTAACATCCAAGCAAAGTTTAGCTCCCACCTCTCATATCTTCAAAGAGGATGCTATGAAAAAGAGGTAGATTGTCTTCCTCTCATCTGGCCAACTTGAAGAAACTTAAGAGGGTGCCTTTCTCCACTAGGGGTCAACATTAGTCCACATGGTACCTTTGTGAAGGTTAGAAAAAGGTGACCCTTCTTCCAAACAGATAGTTGCCTCATGGGCCAGCACTCAAAGTGTAGCAAGTAGGATACAGGGTAGAATTCAGTCTGTCTTTTCCCTTTGTTGAGGTACTTTTGCACAGAGAACAGCCTGGACCTGCCTAGTCTGGGAGCCCCAATGGCAAGTGTCATTGATCTGATTTTCCTGCTACAGAGTGACCGTAATGGGTCTGGGCACTGGTATTTCCTCATGGGGCAGGGTAACCCAGGTGCATGCTGGGCAGAGCAAAGTCCCTGTTGGACCTGACTTTCTCCAGGCTTCCCACTGCATAGTTGCCAACACCCACAGCTGTCTTGGCTGTGCATCTGGCACGGTTCTGTGTTGGGAGATCAAAGCTATGCATCCATGCCAGCTGGAGGGCCATTTTTCAAGGATAAAAATGTCCAAAGCTCACGAGTATAGGCAACTTTCAGGCAGGCAAAAGAGCATAGGTTTATGGCTAGAAATGTTGGGTTCAGTTTCCTCCCAACTATAACTACTAATTGAGATAACTTAAATTTTTGTTTTTGTCTACATTTAGTATTAACTTGCTAGTTAATGCAGACAAAAATACTAGATAAGAAGGATTCTGAGTTCCAGATAAGTGTTTCAGTATTCAGATTGAACTACATAAAAGCTTTCCATCTGTGCAGGCCAAGGACAAAAGAGGGTGGCCTGTATAGTAGAGTTGACTCAATAAGTCAAGACTGTGCAAACCCTGCACATTCCAAAGAAAGGACTGGCCCATGGTCAGCTCCTGAGAGAGTATTTGTAATCCTGGGATCCTTGCTTGCCACTTCCGAGAGCTGATGCTAACAGTGTGATTTATGAGGAGTCCTTGGGCCACGTTGTGTCAGTTTGGGCTCTGGAGGAGCTAGAGATAAAGTCGGAAAGTCAGTGCTCCATGCTTACCTGGTCAAACCCCTCCCCCACTAGAAATGCTGGAGATCCAGCCTCAGAGGAGCTTCCTGGCCAGTGATACTCCGCAGGTTGCACATCACTGACAGCAGAATTAAGTGCTGCCCGTGTAACTCGACTAGGACAGGACACCTGGAAGCTTGTGGCTAGTCTCTCCTGGACTCTGCTCTGTGTACCTTTTACTTTGCTGATTTTAATCTAAATGCTTCTCTGTGATAAACCATAATCAAGAGTATAACAGCTAAAAAAAAAAGGGGGGGGCGCCTGGGTGGCACAGCGGTTAAGCGTCTGCCTTCAGTTCAGGGCGTGATCCCGGCGTTCCGGGATCGAGTCCCACATCGGGCTCCTCCGCTAGGAGCCTGCTTCTTCCTCTCCCACTCCCCCTGCTTGTGTTCCCTCTCTCGCTGGCTGTCTCTGTCTCTGTCGAATAAATAAATAAATAAAATCTTTAAAAAAAAAAAGAGTATAACAGCTGTCCTGAATTCTTGTGAGTCCCTCCAACAAGTCATTGAAACTGAGGTTGGTCTTAGGGACCCCACCCAGTAATAAGGAATTTTCCATCTAACTTCTATTTGAATAAATACAAATTCAAAATGAAATGCCATGTTTACTTGCCTAAAAATAAAAATAATGATTGTCGTCAGTGTTGTGAAGTATATAGACAAATATACAGTCTGATAATTCTTGGTAGGAACGTAAATACATTTTTTCCTTCTCAAAGTAGGATTTATCATTTTTTACGTATGTATTTTAAGATTTTATTTTTTAGAGGAGTTTTAGTTTCACAGACAAATTGTGTGGAAGGCACAGGGTTCTCATATATCCACTGCACCCACACGTGCATAACTTCCCCCGTAATCAACATCCCCCACCAGAGTGATACATTTGGTACCACTGACGAACCACCATCAACATATAACTACTCATAGTCTGTAGTTTCCATCATGATTCACTTTTGGTGTTGCATATTCTATGAGGCAAATATATAGTGATATGTGTCCATCATTATAGTATCATACAGAATATTATCACTGCCGTAAAAATCCTCTGTGGTCTACTTGTTCGTCTTTCCCCTCTCAAAACCTTGGCAACCACTGATTTTACTGTCTCCGTGGTTTTGCCTTTTTCATAGTGTCATATAGTTGGAATCATATAATATGTAGCCTTTTAAGATTGGCTTTTTCACTTCATAATATGCATTAAGATTCCTCCACATATTTTTATGTCCTGATAGCTCATTTCTTTTTAGTGCTGGGATTGGATTAGAGGATCTTACCTAAACCTCCTAGCTTTAATTTTCTGAGATTCTGCAAGCTTCAGTACTGGAAGAATATATTACTTTTGCACTGGAACTAAGTATATGTGCAACTAGCTGACCGAAGTTGGACTCCACGTTCAAGGGGAAGCCCAATTCTCCCCCAACAGAGTTAGGCCTGGAGACTGAGGCAGGGTTATGCAGTCTTTCCGGACGCCGAAGCTGTGTAAGCTGTTTGTCTAAGATAACACTAGGTGCTCTCTGCTGTCAACTTTTCTGCCATGCGAACTGCACGACAGGTCTTCAGAGAGAGAATAGCAAAGCAAATAACTAGAGTATAGCAGAGGTAAAAGATGGCAAAATAGTGTCGTCCCTGAATCCCTTGTCTGAGTTCTTCCCAAGGCTTAGTTATACTGTCGTCCTGGTGGTCTGTGATATAATTCATTTCACTTTTTGCTCAAATTACTTCTATTTTGATTTTTGTCACGTGATGAAAAGTATCTTCTCTAGTGTATATCTTCTCTTTCTTCCCCATTTCCACTTTTCTGTGTGGACTCTAGGCAACTTCATGTTGGTCCAAGTTACGTGTCTAAGAGGACAAAATAATATGTTACTTTATACCAAATGCTGGTGGCCATATAGTGCATCCAGGAAATACACACATTCAGGAAATATACACATTTTAGGAGCATCTGTCATTTGTAAAAGGATTTTTCTGCTTTCAAAGGAATGCATTCCTAATTGTGTAATTTTAGGCACTGTGACACCTGAAACAGGACCTTACACTGGTGGGGAGAGGGTTAGCTCTGACCGAAACTTTACAGGTGCTTGGTTTTGTTGACTACGTACAAGGCTAAATTTCAAGGGTTGGTCAAATGAGACTGAAGGTGCTCATTCTCCCTAGAAGTTGTTTGGCTTGGTCTCTCTTGCCATTGCTGTAGTAATTTTCCTTTGTCTACAGGGAAAGAAACAAGCACTTTAGATTTGAATGCTTTTGTACTGGGAAGCACAGTGATTGAAATCTTACTAGCATTAAGAAGATGATAGCTGTATTTCTTTAAATTGAGATCATTAAAATAAGATTACACTGCTAGCCTTTATATTCCATTTGAGTTTCTATAATTAAAATAATGTTCTCATTTAAAACAGAGACTCATAATTCACAAGGAGACATTATTGCCTATCCAAATATTGCAAAATGTAAACAAATTTCCACTAGAATGCCCACACAATAAAAAAGAAATGGCTGTTATTATTTTGTGTACTGATAAGTAGTTAATAATATGATTTAATTAGGTAATTTAAAGTTGTTAACATATTAGATGACAAATACTCTAGGTCAAATGAAAGTGCACTTTTACATACTATAAATTATTTCAGGTCTATTGAATGTAATTTCAGGTGTGACTGTATTATAAAATTGATGTCACTAGATATATACATTTGCATTCATTAAACATTCTAAGTAACGGACCTTATCTAATGTATGTCTCTAGGCATTTGTCTGTATACCTATAATCTATATGCATATGCATATTTGATGCATGTACTGTTTATATGAAGTGACCACACACATGTGTGAGGCAGGTATACATATATAGTGATATGCGCAGGCACCATTTTTACTCACACACAGTAATACTTTGGTTCTGGTAGCCAGAAACTAGGTTTGCTACAAAACAGAACGTACCTGGGCCTCAATGTCCTCATTTCTATATTGGGGTAATAGTAATTTCCTCAACTATTTGTGATAAGAGTTACGCTGAATCGGGAATAGTGTCTGAGCCTATTATATCACTCAGAGACGGCATTTCTCTTCATTCTCTAAGGTTGATTTCAGTGCTGCCAAGCTGCTTTATAATTGTTTTGTTTTTCACGCTGCAATGTGCTTGGACTCTCTGAAATAGAGAATTGAAGTTACTACTTCGGCAGCTGAGGTAAATGAGGGATTTTTGTCCTGCGTGCGTGTGTAGTGCGTGCAGTGTGTAGTGCGTGCAGTGTATGCTATCTCAGGTAATCTCGGAGCCGCTGAGCCCTGTGTTCTGGGAGAAGATTGTTGCTAGAGCACCTGATAGAACAGTAGAGAGAACAACCGGAAACCAACTGACAAGAATGTTACCACGGGTGAGTGTGGCAGGTTGTCTTGTTATTCTTGGTTTTAGCAGTTGCTGGAGCCTAGGGGAAAAGTCTTCGCCTTGTTAAGCTGATCTTTTGGAAACTTAAAAATGTATTTCACCTTCTAGCCTCACTTGATCCCAGGAAATACCTATCAACCATTTTATACATTATATGAATTTAGTTAGATATGAATATTTAGTTTATGTATACCCAGGGAATTTGCATATGAGTTTTTCTTGCTAATTGTGCAATAAAATACCATTTTCCCACTGAGTAGATTTCAAGCATCAGTGAGCTGTTGGTGAGATATTTGAGAGGATGATGTTTTCTTCATAGTGCTTATCAAGTCAATTTTTGTAAGTTATCACTTTGCAAATTCCTACTGCTAATACTTAAAGATATACTTTTTCAGAACACTTTTTTTCTGAAGAGGCGATTGCAAAAAAACATATTTCCTCATGAGATAGGTGAGAACTGTTTAACTCTTTGTCATGAATGTTAAAATATTACCTCCAAAGAATATAGGAATCTATCCCTCCCATCTCAAGTTCTTCAGTGTATAACACTGGACTTGATACATATTTTGCTCTTCAGCCGGGCCCACATCCCACGATTTAAAATGAATTTCTTGGAAATTTAATCACTTTGTAATGCATGTGCAAATATAAATATCTAGACTAAAATACAATCAACATAATCAATTGGCTTACAGTTAACTAGCGGTAATAATATGCCTCTGACTCTAGAACCTGGATACCCTCATCTGGAGCATACTCAGAAAATCAGAAGCAAGTGTGAAAAGGCCCTGGTGGTATGAAAAAATGGTGTAGTTTACTTTGTGGGAAGTTTGGAAATACCCTTAGAGACTCAAGTGGTGTTTGGTAATTAACATTTAGATGTAGAAGAATTACTAATTAATAAGCTTCCTTAAAAATTTGAAACATAAGGTAATACTGCTAAACATAGACATACTGACATAAAAGGAAGAGACAGAAGAGTTTCTTTTTTTTTAAATTTTGATATGCTAGTCACCATACGGTACATCATTAGTTTTTGATGTAAAGTTCCATGATGCATTGTTTGTGTATAACACCCAGTGCACCATGCAATACGTGCCCTCCTTAATACCCATCACCGGACTAGCCCATTCTCCCACCGTCCTCGCCTCTAAAACCCTCAGTTTGTTTCCCAGAGTCCATAGTCTCTCATGGTTCATCTCTCCTCTGTTCTCCCCCCCCTTCATTTTTCCCTTCCTTCTCCTAACAATCTACCTGCTATTCCTTATGTTCCACAAATAAGTGAAACCATATGATAATTGTCTTTCTCTGCTTGACTTATTTCACTTAGCATAATCTCCTCCAGTGCCGTCCATGTTGATGCAAATGTTAGGTAATCATCCTTTCTGATGACTAATATTCCATTGTATATATGGACCACATCTTCTTTATCCATTCATCTGTTGAAGGGCATCTTGGCTCCTTCCACAGTTTTGTTATGGTGGACATTGCTGCTATGAACATTGGGGTGCATATAGCCCTTCTTTTCTCTACATCTGTATCTTTGGGGTAAATACCCAGTAGTACAATTGCTGGGTCATAGGGTGGCTCTATTTTTAACTTCTTAAGGAACCTCCACACTGTTTTCCAAAGTGTACCAACTTCCATTCCCACCAACAGTGTAAGAGGGTTCTCCTTTCTCCACATCCTCTCCAACATTTGTTGTTTCCTGCCTTGTCAATTTTTGCCATTCTAACTGGTGTAAGGTGGTATCTCAATGTGGTTTTGATTTGAATGTCCCTGATGGCTGATGATGTTGAACATTTTTTCTTGTGTCTGTTAGTCATTTGTATGTCTTCATAGGAAAAGTGTCTGTTCATATCTTCTGCCCATTTTTTAAATTTGATTATTTGTTTCTTGGGTGTTGAGTTTGAGAAGTTCTTTATAGATCTTGATACCAGACTTTTATCTGTAGTGTCATTTGCAAATATATTCTCCCAGTCCATGGGTTGCCTCTTTGTTTTGTTGACTGTTTCCTTTGCTGTGCAGAAGCTTTTTATCTAAGTCCCACAAGTTCATTTTTGCTTTTGTTTCCCTTGCCTTTGGAGATGTGTCATGAAAGACGTTGCTGTGGCTGATGTCAAAGAGGTTACTGCCTATATTCTCCTCTAGACAGGAGAGTTCTATAAAGAGTCAGGAAAACTAAATGCTTAGCTGTTTGACACCTTTTAATTTAGAAAATAATTACATTTTTAGTTGGAAATCAATTTTTCATTGTAAAACCAATGTTCTCAGGGCTCATAATCTGGACTTATAAACATCTAGATCTGGGTTTTACTGGCTGGATACCTACTCCCCCTACACACACGTGCATAGAAAACACCCCTCTGATCCACTTTCATGGGTTTCCTTCATTTAGGCTATTTCTGGGAATTCTGTGTGAGGTGACTCATCTGGCTTAATGTTCCCTTAGGCCACTGCTCAAATGACTCTTCTGCTCCCCTCCGGGTCCCCATCTGTTGTTCCTCCTCAGTTCCATGGCACCACGTTCTATGCTCATTTCAGCGTGCTGCTCACAGGGCTGCTCCTCCAGAGACTGAAGCCTGATCCCTCATCTAAGCTACTGTTCCTGACACCACATGCACTCGGCGTACTGCCGCACCATGGACCACTGGGTTCTTACTTCCCTTTGCCTTCCCTTGTCCCCACACACTGCTGCTCATCTTTCTTCTCAAAGGTAGATAAAGGAAACACCTTGGCTATGGCCTCTCGTAGGAACTCCTAGCAATGTCATTGGGGTTCTGAGCTATGTCAGAGACCTCTACCCCCCTCCCACCCTCAGTCTTATTGCTTACTCTGACTCATCATGTGTGCCTGACTCCCAGTATGATAATTGCTTCCCTCTTGGGCATAGAGATTACAAACAACCCACTTCACGTTGCAATCTGATTTCTGTTTTTGCCTTCATTGTCATCACCCAGCTGAAGTTTACTAAGCGGTCTTACATATTACTGAGGCCTCTGCATTGATAATTATGAGGTATTCTCTACTCAAATAGTTTCTATCCCAAATAAAATCAAATATTTTTTGTGTTTGGTGTTTAGAGTAAGGGAGGGAGTATATGTGAACTATTATTTCTTATATTCAAATCTCAATTCTGGGCCTAATGGGTGCCCTAACTGATCATTTCATAAAATGTATGCCTTGGAATATTGGAGCTACAGAAATTTAAAAGTTAATAACAAGGAAATAAAGTTGTTGGATTTAATATTAAAAAGTCATCTAATCCATGGAAATTTTTAGGACTTTTAAGATGCCAGTGTGGATTTTGATTCTCTAGAGGTGGTTGTAATATGCTAGATTTCTCATACTTCAACATTTGAACATTTTGGGATTGTTTTGCTTTTATTACATTGATTGCTTCACTAAACTTTTAATTTTAGAAAATTTTTAGATTTATAAACCTATTTTAGATATAATACAGGGTTCCCATATTCCTCGGGCCCAGTTTCTCCTATTAATAACTTAAGTCCATACTTTATTCATATTTTTTCAGTTTTCACTTAAACATCATTTTTCTCTCCTAAGAAGGATCTCATCCAGGATATTATTATATATAATTATCATGTCTAGTTACATTTCTATTGGCTTCCTTATTTTTATGAGACTTTCCTTATTTTTCATGATCTTGGTAATTTTGAAGATTACTGGTCAGATATTTAATAGAATGTCCCTAACTTGGGATTTGTATTATATTTTTCTTACGATTAGAATGGGGCTTTGGATTTGGGGGGAAAAGACCACAATAAAGTGCCATTCTTATGACATATCAAGGGTTCTTACTATCACTATGACTTGTCACTATCAATGATAATGCTGATTACCTGGGTTGATGTAGTGTTTGTGAAGTTTCTTTACTATAATGTTACTCTTCTTTTACTCCCTTTCCATACTGTACTCTTTGGAAGAAGATCATTAAGCACAGACCACATTTAAGGACTGAGAAGTGATGTTCCACATCCTTAAGGGTGAATTATGTATATTATGTGGCATTCTTCTACACAGGGGATTGGGTTTTTCTTCATTTACTTATTTATCCAATAATTTATTAATATGAAAAAGGAATCATTATTTATTTTTATATCTTAAGTTATAATTCAACATTGCTTTGTTTTGTTGCTCATATTGTTCCAGCTTTTTGCCATCGAGAGCTCTTTCAGTTGGCGCCTATATCCGATTGATAACCATCATTGTGTATTTTTTTTCCTGCATCTTCTTACTTTTTGTCACTACACAAGACTACGGGCTCATTTATTATATGTCCTTTTCCAGTCCTCTATCTGCCATTTCTTCAAGGACGCCTGATTCCTTTTATTGGAGAGTGCTATTGAAATCAAGATCAGAGCATTGGGTGTGCTTGTTGCTACTGGGGTACAGTTGCGTCTAGACCTACTCAGTTGACAGAGCATGAAGATATATGCACACATATACACTGTATTATATATGTAATAGTCTATAGCTGTATTAAGCTAAACAAATGCATTCATACTGATGTCTCTTACCTAATCTATTACCACATGTACAATTTTAGCCTCTGTAACTCTCCATCAGCTTCCACTCTAACAGTGATAAACCTGGCTCCCTATTCACCATCCATTTACTCAATCACTGAGCTCCAGTACACATGTATAGCAGTATCCGAATTAGCAGTTCCTCCTATCTTTAGTCTTGCAGACTCAACTTGTTTTTAGTATTACTTAGGTCATTCCCTACCATGACTTTAAGTGAGATTGTTTTATATATTTGTAATATTTTTAGATTCTCTTGTCATATTCTGTGTTCCATCTTGGGATCTGCAATCTCCTAAATGACTTGATCAAAAATGTACATACCTTAGGTTTATTCTGTTCTGTCAAGTTATGTGGGCTTGGACAAATGCTTAACATCTTGTGTTCCCCCATTAGAGTATCCTACAGAATAATCTCACTGCTCTAAAAAATCTTCTGTGCTTCATTTATTCAGTCCTCTCTTCCTTCCCCCTCCTGAGCCCTGACAGATTGTTTTTTGTTGTTTTTTTTTTTTTTTTTTGCTGCATAGCAACATATATTTAAGGTTTATCCATGTCTTTTCACAGCTTGAGAGCACATCACTTCATTGTTGATCACTGTTCCGCTGTACAGACGTACCACAGTTTATTCACCTATCAGAGAATATCTTGACTGCTTCTAGTTTTTTGTGATTATAAAGAAAGTCATTATAAACATCAACATGTCGGTTTTTATGGAGTCATACAATTTCAGTTCAGTTGGGTAAATACTTAATAATGTGTCTGCTGGATTGTATGGTAAGACTATTTTTTTTTTAAAGATTTTTATTTATTTATTTGAGAGAGAGTGAGCAGTGGGGGAGGTGTAGAGGGAGAGAGAGAGAGAGAGAGTGAGAGAGAGAGAAAGAGAAGCAGATTCCCTGCTGAGCAGGATGCCTGATGTGGGGCTTGATCAGTACTCTGGGATCATGACCTGAGCCGAAGGCAGGTGCTTAACCAACTGAGCCACCCAGCCGCCCCAAGAAAGATGTATTTTTATATGAAACTGACAAATGATTTTCCAAAGTAGCTGTGCCATTTTACATTCCTACCAGCACGAATGAGAATTTCTGTTGCTCAGCATATTTGCCAGCAATTGGAATTGCCAGTTTGGGGATGTTATCCATTCTAATGAGTGTGTAGTGGTATATCATTGTTTTAATTTGCAATTCCCAAATGACATATGATGTGAAACATCTTTTCATATGCTTATTTTTTATCTCTATATCATGAACTCATTTTTGAAAAAAAGAACATTTGGAGAGACTGGTATTTTCTGGAACACTCTTTAGAATGCTGCCCTAATTCATTATGAAAATTTAAAAATATTCTTAGTATAACTTGTTTCTGAAGTAGGAGATCATATAATGCTTTAAAAATAGTTGTACAACATATTGAAAATAAAAATATTTCAGTGACTAAGTATTATTTTATAAGATTTACTTTAATTTTGTTGATATTTTGTAGTACATCTTTAAAAATAATGTATTTGGAATCTGTAACTTGTAACATCATATATACAAGGCAGTATTATTTAGATAACATATCATGAGCATGAGTATATATTTTTATTTTTCTGTTCTTAAAACTATAATGTTTTTTAGATTTTTATTGGTTTTTAGAAATATTCTCATTTCCAATGATAGTCCTTGTATTTATACAAGCTTAGATATATAATACAAAATAACATATATGCCATATGAATAAATGTAAACTAATAATTGCATATATATTAAAGAGCCAAAATATTTTATTTGTTAAAATAATTTTTTAAAATTTTCTTTTAAATATTTGTGCATAAAGGAGTGTTTAAACTCATTCAACAATGAATCATCATGCCTATGAGATGCACTGAGGAAGGCAGGATGTTAACAATGATAATACAATGAAGTAAGTGTTAAGAGTTTTTTTTTTTTAAGGTAGAAGGATCACAGTGTGATGAGTGAGACAGAGGAAAGGGGTGGAAACAGGCCTAGGGAGTTTCATACTATGTTTGTTTTCCACTCTATAAAAATAAGGAATGAGACAAGTCCCCTGCTAAGAAATGTAAAACTTGTGCATTTCTCAAAAATTGGTGAAATGTTAGAGCACCATCTCTTATAGACAGTCATTAATGAGTCTAATAAATAGGGGACCTTAGTTCAAACAAACACATTATTCCGAATGACAGAAGTGTAAGCATGAATAATTAATGAATTTGCTAATATTTGTTCCCCATTTATGAGAACATTGCCCTGAGTTAGAACTAATTACCTGTACATATACCCAGAAAATATACCCATATCTCTAAAGCCAGGTATCTCATGTCATAGTTAATATAATTACAGCTTTTCTGTTTACTTTAAAGCTCTAGTACACAAATACTAGTTCAGAATAATAGAATAAATCACAAACATATTAATTTAAAAATTACATTGCAAGGAAGGTTGCTTCTTTCAAATTTGAAGTCAGGATGTGAAGAGCTCTTCTAATTTATGTACTTGCTACAGTCCACTAGAGAATGAAGCACAATATGAGAAATACATGACTCGGCGCTTAAAATCTTTACCCAAAAGTCAAGCCCTGGCCCAGGTATTCTGTTATTATGGCAGCCCTAAAGGTGGTGACCTTTTTGTTGCATGACACTTCATTTTTTAAATTTGTTTGAAATGGAAGACTGGAACATGACCAAATTATTTCAGACCATTACTTTAGATTGTTATTGGGGGACACCTGGGTGGCTCAGCCAGTTAAGCTCGAGCTTCCGACTCTTGATTTTGGCTTAGGTCGTGATCTCATGGGTCATGAGATTAAGCCTCATGTTGGCCTCTAGGCTCAGCAGCAAGTCTGCTTGAACATTCTCTCCCTCTGCCCCTCCTCCCACATACACACTCTCTCTCAAATAAACAAATCTTAAAAAAATTGTTATTGGAAAATAGGATTGATATCAACAGATCAGCAGCAAAAAACAAACTAAAAGGTATCAGTGAAGAAGTAGATACTTCTGAACTTCAGTATGATATTGCAAATAAAAAATTATTCAGCTCCTTTTATATCTTTATTCTCTTTTTCCTCGAAAATCACCAACACTACCGTCATCGTCATCATCATCACAGCCCCTTACACTGAATGCGTACTATGTACAAGTTATCGCATTAGGTTCTCCCTCTGTATTACCGCTATTGCTCCCAGCAACCTGCTACAAAGGTGGTATTGTTTCCTTTCCCAAACGAAGAAACTCTGGTTTAGCAAATAGAAGTGAAGTAATTTGTCCAAATTTACATGGATGGTAAGACAGAGTCAGAATTTTAACCTAGATGTTGACATCACAGCATCTGCTCTCTCCTGCTGTCAGCTATTTTACCACAATGCACAAGTATGCCATTGAATCATATGACAATGTTATAAAAGAGTTTCCATATTCTCTAGTTTAATCCTTTTCCTATGTCATAGAATTGGAAGCTGAGGTCCACAGAAGTTCAACTCTTCCTCAATGTTCTACAGCTGATTTATTAAGAATCTCTGCGTGGGAGGTAGCACTTGTGAATACGGAATAGTCAGATTACTTCCCCTTAGAAAGCAATGAAGGTGCAATTTGAGGTACAGGCTATGAAGCGTAAAAATACCTCTACCAGAGTATGATACCTTTATAGCTTTGGACTTTAGCTTGTCCTGGGCTCAGTTTTCTCTTTAACCTTTGGAGGATTTGGTCAATTTTTCAAGTGTCTAATTTAAGTCTGTTTTGGGTTTGTCTCTTCGTTCTGTAGCCATAGGATCACATTTTAGGTATCTTTTTCTGCTACAACCATTCCAAGAAAATGATACCAGTCTGATTTGTCAAAATCAACACTGGTATTATTGTCTGTACTATTGTAGAACACGGATCTATCTCTTATTTCTTTTGTGTTTTATTTTTCTTGTTACTGTTATTTGTTATGTGTAGTGTTATTCTTTATTTATTTTTAGAAGGATTAAAAGGCAATTTTACTTTTTACCTCCTCTGTAACTTATCACTCTCAAAAATGATAGCAAATTGAAAGGATATTTGCTTTTTTATATTAAAAATTTGGCTAAGATGCAATGTAATGTTGCATCTTCAGTGACATTCTTCACCTTTGTTGTGGAATTGCTTAGTGTGCCCTTTGTATATATTTACAAACACATGCATTTATTTATCATCCCAAGGTAGCCATTGAGGATGTGAATAGTTTGAACAATTTAATAAGAAAATTGATATATGTAAATAGAGATGATGGGTTTTTATTCTATCTCATGACAAATGTAGGAAACATGACAGCATTCTCATTATTCAGAACTTGAGTAAAAAAATAAGTAATATCTAAAAAAAATAATATCTGTCAAAATTCAGGAATCCTAATTAAGCTTAAAACAGTGGAGTTAAGCTCTAGTGTGGATTTTTTTTAAGAATCCAGAAGAAATAGCACATGTAAACATGTAATTGATATTAACAACAAATAATTTATTCACATTTTTAGTGCTCTCCCTCCGTTCTCCCTTTTCCATAAACACATACATACAAATGTTTCTAGAAGAGAATCTAACATCTGAATGTGCCTGAAAAATAAGGGAGGTGATTGGCCTGCTCCAATTGCCAGTTATAGGAACAAGAAGAGCAAGTATGGGGTTAGTTATGGGTTAGTATGGGGTTAGTATGGGTTAGTATGGGTTAGTACGGGGTTAGTATGGTTTGAGCAATAGGTGAATTATAGAATTGCGATTATGGGTTGCTTTAAAAGCAGAGTAGTGTCACTTTGAGTTCAGATGTCTTTAAAGTTTGCATGCTTTTATTTTATTCCGTATGATCTAATCTGAACCCCACAGTGCCTCTGTTAGATGTGTAATGTTATTGTCCCTTGTGTTGTGCTCCGAGATCTACAGGTAAGATCTTGATCCTAGATTTCACACTGTGGATGTTTAGAGAGAAACTTGTCTGAGGTTGCAGAATCTGTGATGAAGTGTGGGCTTACCTTCCTCTAGGGGATAAAATCAAACACATACTAAGCCGAAAGTTCTCAAGTTTGGTGCATCAAAGTCACCTGCAGGGTTTGTGAAACAGAATGTTAGAGCCTGTTCTCCAGAATTTTTGATTCAGTAGGTTTGGGGAGGGGACAGAGTATTGGTAATTCTAAGATGTTCCCAGATGCTGCTACTGGACTGGTCCTGGGATTATACTTTGAGAGGACCTGTACGAAGCCTTTTAGGGCTACTCAATCAATATTAGAGTGGGGATTTCTGGATAATCTTATTTAAACAAAGGAAATACTTTTACTTCTAGGTATATGATAGCTATATACTCCTTAATGCTTTCTATTACTCAATGAGGTTCTTACACTTTTTTTTTTGTTGTTTTGGTTTGTCCTTTGAAGCAAAGTCTTAGTTTTCCCTTTGAGGTGCATACAGTCTGTTCGCTGTTTATGTCTTCTTGGAGAGCAGAGAGATAAAGCAACATGTTTTATTCACTGTTGGAATCCGGGACCTAGATGTTTTGAATCAAATAATATTTGTTTTTTTGTGTGTGAATTTTTTTAGTATTTTTTAAATCAATAGACTATTTTTTAGAGAAGTTTTAGGCTTGCAGAAAAATTGATCAGAAAGTATAGAGCCCCCATTATTATGCCTCTCCCTCCCCCCACAGTTTCTCCCATTATTAATGCCTTGCATTAGTGTGATACATTTGTTAAAATTGATGAACCAATATTGATACATTAAGGAATATGGATTCTAGAGTAACACAGAGCCAAAGATAAACGCTAGTCCTGAAACTTACTACTTGGTCCAGTTACTTATCCTATCTAAGCCTTGTTTGTATCAATGAATATAATAATAATGGGTTCACAAGGCTGTTAGGAATCTAAAATGTAATATATATAAAATTAATTTATGCATATAGTATATTTACAAATATATGTTAAGACCCAGAATTGTACACACAAAATCATGTCTACTTGGGGGCAACTTGTAGGATTTTTAATGTAGGATTGTTCATGTATAACATGGAACTTATGGAAGAATTTAGTCTAAACATTAAGTATTAAGTAAGTATTTTAAAGTAATTTTTCAGTTAATATCTTTATCATCTTTGTAGGTTTCAAGTTCTGGGAAATTTTTACCAAAATCAGGATAAATGTTTATCTTCTTTCCAGGCCACAAAGTACTTAATAGATTAATTTTAGGCCAATAAATGAAATGTATAGAATTTTAATGGAATGGCATCAAAGAAAATAGTCTACCAAGTTTTTCAATTTTTCTGAACATAATATTTTTCAAGAAATATTACCTATACTAGTTTCTCAGTTCTTTGGTGGTGAAGGTTCTATCTTTGAACCATTTCAAAGTCTCAGCAAATCCTGAGACTCCTCTGTCTTAAAAGTGGCAGACAAGACTGTCCATCAATCCAGATTCATGGACAAAAACTCGTCAATATTTCTTACCCTTAGATTGAACCACCTTCTTTATTGTATCCAAAATGATTGTCAGTGAAGAAATCATAACTTTCCCTTTTCCATCTGGAGCACTGAAAGACAGAACTTCTGTTCTTTAACATGCATATTACACAGCAGTGGACAAAAGAAATTCTTATGTTATAGACAAGGTATAAAGACCAAAGAATATTTTGTATTTGTTTATTTCTTTGTAATAAATCATCTTATGGGAATGGAATAGTTTAAGCCTTGCCATTTTGCCCCTCAAATGAGAGTAACCAAGCCCATAAGTTCACAGATGAAAGAAACGTCATTAATGATAAATGGCCAGGAAGATCCCATGGCCTCTGTCAACAGAGTGTTGAAGGATCCCTGGAAGAGTACATACGGGTAACGACTGCTCAGGATCATAGAGCTAATAAGTAGCACAGAAATTATCCTAAACTGACCATATAAGTCCCAACCAGGGTTCTTGTCACTCTTCTTGTGTTTCCTCCAGCTTATATTTTCTACAGACAGAATTGAAAAATAGCTCATTGCTGAGGATCCTGACAGAGGATAACTCAGAATGGAAATGATTAATTCTAAATGGTGTGATTCTGTGATGGTGAGACCTATGCCAATTACAGTTTTTGTAAATTTTAACAGCATTTGTTTTTTATTTTAATTTAGTAATGAAATTTATTCTAAGGAATTAAGTCACTGGGTATAAACATAATTTAAAATACCTACAAAGTAATATTTGTATAAATTTTCGTGATAGAGATAAAAATCATGAAGTACCCAATGACGACTTTTTAAACAGGTATATACACCTTGTCAGGCAATGTTTAACATCCTATACATTCTTTATCACTTCTAGGCACCACAGTATTTCCATGAAATAGATATTTGTTTCTATCTTTCAGTTTGGGGATTAAGGAACAGAGAGGTTAAGAAATTTGTCTAAAGTCATTCAGCAAGGAAATTTAAAGCTGAATTTCAAATCCTGTTCTAGGAAACTATAAAGTCAGTGCTCTTCTCACTACAGAATGAAGTATAATATTTAAGATATAAAATAAAATTAAGATATTTAATCTTAAATACTCAAGATTTTCTTACAGTGAAAGGATTTGTACCACTAGAATTTTATCAATGGAAATTCAAATATCAGACTTGTTCAGAATATCAACATTGTTCAAAATAGTAAAAACATGCAAACTTTGTGCCTATGTAAATGTCACCTAAGTGCATATTATCTTTGTCTTTAACCCATTGCATTTTAGTTAGGATCAAAAGAGAGTGGCAATGTTAGTATTTTACTTGACAGTTTACAAAAGAATCCCATATGTGTATCTGCTTGGTGATCCATGGACCTTAACATATGCTAAGCCATATGTGCTGTGTTCACTCATGGCCCCTTGTCTACTCTCCAGGCCCACCCCCCACCCCCACGAAGGTGTTTCTGCACTTCAGTCAGAATTTGAGCTAAAGAGAAATATTAATACAATATTAGAAGTTCTAGCTAAATTTGAATATTGCTTGAGCAATATCCTCAAAGTGGCCATGGAAAATTGTATTTGGAGGCATTTCACAAAAGCATAAACATATCCAGTGGTTAAAACCAATGTTTTCAGTAGTGAAGTGGACTTAATCTTACAAATATTCATTAGTAGTTTTCAGATAGAATTAATAAAACTGTAAGTAAATTAGAAAGTATTACAAAAATTCTCCCTGACTTCTAATAGTCGCTCTAGAACAAAGAGAAATGTACTTCTTAAAACTAAAATTCACTGCTTTCCATCAGGCCCTGTAAAATGAAATTACATTCAGTTGAGAAAGGTTGGTAGATTGCTTTTTCCCTTACGTACTTGTTCTACTTCTCCCCTGCCCAAACTTCCATTTTCTTATTGCTTTTTTCCTTCTGAGTTCTGCTGAAGAGCCTGTTCAGGCTAGTAAGCTGGAGAAAGGGATACCTGCCTTCCCGTGTACTTGTTCTGTTTCAATTCCATTGTCCTGGATTGAGGAAATGTTGTCATTTTTCCAAGTTTTTCCAGTGTGTTGGAAGAAGCAAAAATTACTGAAAACTTACTATCTGTAGAATAGTCTATTTGTTTTCATAGGACTCTTTACATTATTTGGAAATAATCAGTGTACATATGTGTATTCCACAGTAAACTACGAACAACTTAAAAGGAGCAACATGGTCATATGTATATACGCATTCCCAATATTTTGTGCAGGGTTTAGTTTCTGTTTGATTTTTAGAAAAAATGCATGGGAAACAAACATCTTATCCCTTCCTGTATTTCTGAGGGGGGCTGATTGGGCCTTAGCACCTACAAATGGAGTAGCTTGGATAGAGCAATCTGAAATACCCATCTCTGTGGTGTGGCTGTCCCTTAAATTACAAACGCCAGGATGGCATTAATCGGAAAGTAAGGTGAGGAAAGCTGATGTACTGCCTGCTAAATTACATCAGCATAGAGGAGATCAATGACTGTACTTCAAAGACCAGATAAAAAACTACATTTAAGGCAATGCTTCCATTATGGTGCAAAGTTAAAACATTTATTTGTTACTAAATGGAGTGGCAGTTCCTTGAGTCTTAGTGAAAATGTAATTCAACAATTCAAGTAACATTTGGTGCCTTCACAAATGATAAAATGTTTTGGTTTTGGTCAATATAGACATTATAGTTTACAAATTACTTTTCTATGTTTTGGCCTCTTTATTTTTACAAAAATACTGAACAATATGTATGTGGTTATTTTTTCTTTTCTGATGAAGAAAATCAGAGAAATTACCTTGTATTTCGATGGTGCCGGTCCTTGCACACTCTGACACTTAAAAGTACGTGTCTCTGTTCTCCAAGCTGTGCAAAGGCAGGACACTTCTGCCTTGCTCACTGCTGTATCTTTACCACATTGCACAATCATCAGCCCATAGGTGCAAAAACATTAATAGCTGAAAATAAATTGGTGCCTGCTGTTCCTGTCGCACACCAAGACGTTGCAGTAGACACTACGGATATACAAAGTGAAGGGAAAGGCTTGCGCTCAAATCCTTACAGCGTATTAACAAGTTGCAATGGAAAAATAACAGACAGGAAGGGACAGAGGGAGGAAGAAGGCTAACAGAAGGTAAGAAATTATACCCTTTGTGGTAGGCAGGGTGATGGCTCCCTGAACATGTCTACTTCCTGGGACTTGTGAATGTGTTACCTGCCATGATCCATGGGTCTTTGCAAATGTGATTGACATCCTGGATCTTTTTTTTTATTATTTTTTTTAAAGATTTTATTTATTTATTTGACAGACAGCCAGCGAGAGAGGGAACACAAGCAGGGGGAGTGGGAGAGGAAGAAGCAGGCTCCCAGCGGAGGAGCCTGATGTGGGGCTCGATCCCAGAACGCTGGGATCACGCCCTGAGCCGAAGGCAGAGGCTTACTGGCTGAGCCACCCAGGTGCCCCTGACATCCTGGATATTGACAGGAAATTATTTGGGGTTCGTGTAGTGAGTTCAATGTAGTCGTATGAGGTCTTTATTTATTTATTTATTTATTTTTAAAGATTTTATTTATTTATTCGACAGAGATAGAGACAGCCAGCGAGAGAGGGAACACAAGCAGGGAGTGGGAGAGGAAGAAGCAGGCTCATAGCAGAGGAGCCTGATGTGGGGCTCGATCCCAGATCGCTGGGATCACGCCCTGAGCTGAAGGCAGACGCTTAACCGCTGTGCCACCCAGGCGCCCCCGTATGAGGTCTTTAAAGTAGAGAAACCTTCCCAGACGTGGAGAGAGAGGATGAGAAGAGGCAGAGGGTCAGAGTGATATGATGTGAAAATGAGTCAACCTCCAATTGCAGTCTTTGAGAATGGAGCAAAAGGGTCAGGAGCCAGGAAATGAGGAGAAACTAGCATTTAGGGAAAACAAAGAAACAGATTCTCCCCTGAAAAGGAACAAAGATCTGTGTTCACCTTGATTTTAGCCAGTGAGATTTGTGTTGAACTTCTGAACTACAGGACGGTAAAATAATAAAGTTGCATCACTTAAGCAACTAAATTTGTAGTAATTTGTTACAGGAGCAATAGAAAATTAATGCACTTTCTTTCCACATGAATGGCACAGGAAACGTGAAACAGAGAATACTCTGCATGAGAATTGAAAGAGAGAAAAGTGCCATCTTAATTCCAAATTCTACTACAGATAGCACAAACAGATTGAAATTAAAGACAAACGCAGCAGTCTAGACCTCAGATCTCTCCTTTCAAAGAAGAGATCCTGTATCCCATATAGTAAACCATATAAACCGGAGGAGATTCTGAATCACATGAATTCCTCAGGGCTTGACAGGAAAATGGCTGAGAAGAGTGTAGTCTGTGAGAGCCCAAAGAGCTGTGTTAACTAGAGCACCTTTTGTTGCCCCAGGTCAGCAGGCACGTGGCCCAAGAGCTCCTAACAGAGATCCTGGTGGCACTTGTGGTCTGGCAGGGAACAGTTTTTAAGATTCTTCTCTGATGCACAGTATGTTTAATGATCAGAATTGGACCTGACAACTCCGATGACTGTCAAGTTATGCTTAAGATGGGAAGCTTTTTGCGCAGGCAATAGCGGACCAAGAAACACCGTTCTCATTTAGCAGTAAAGCTCTTTATTGTCTAAATGACTATTTAGGACACAAAATGGACCTAAGATGAAGTCTCTTCCTGCTCTGGAAAAGACATGGTAACACTGGGTTTAAAAGTTAATACCTTTGTCCCAAATACCATAATCTATGCAAAGAAGAATTTCTCCTATTGGGATTACTATGGTGCTAGGTCGTACAAACTCTCGTATGCCAGTTACTTACTGATTAATTGACTTTGTCACTCAGCATCTGACCTGCTGTTCTGTGCTCTCCTTTGTATTGCTAAGGGACTGAAATAATACTAATATTTTTGTAAATTCCCAGAGACAAACTTTAAGGTCAGTGTCCCAGAAGACAGCTCCTATCATGGGAGCACTGGCAAAGGCAAGAAAAATGCCATTTTCTCTGCTTCTCGTGCTGTCTCCATAGCATGTGTAGCAGTGGCGGTGGTGGTGTCAGTAGTATTAGTGGGAGAGAGGCCACCTGAGTTCCCATGAAGCAACAATGGCAACAGAATAAGAGGTAGGGGCACCACCCCCAGGAGGCTGAAGCACGTGTGAAATTATAGGCTCTGACGTGGGACGGTGATACCTCTGACTGCTGCTTTACCACCTTCTTCCTCTTCAGTCTCTTTCTCCAGCCCTTTAGATTTCTGTCCTTCCAGTGTCTGTCATCATCCATTCCTTGCTTTACATTCCTGTCTGCCTGATATCACTAGAGTGGTTCCTGTTTCCCAACTATACTTCGACTCATTCGGTGTTTGTAAAAGAAATGAACTCAGAAATAGGCTTTCCAGGTTTGGAATCAGGGCCTGTTAACAGGTTGTCATCTGAAAGTTAGGACTTTGTTGCCAGTGAATACAAGGCTACCTCAACGTCAATAAGTGAAAAACTGTATGTAAATTGGGTGAAATTAAAGACAAGGTATCTGAGGGAGAAAATGGTTATTTTGGTTGATTTTATGGAATGATTATTACATGGACTGTGGGGTGGATGTGCCCTTTGGTTATGGTAGAGAGCGTCACAAGTGACCAGTCAGGAAACATGAAAGCACCTGAGATATTTTGTCTTCCTGCTTCCCTGTCCAGAGGCACACCGTGCAGAGAAAACACCGCTTCATTCTTACTTTCCCCGTCCAATCCCTCATTGTTATTTTTCTCTGGCAGAGCCTAAACAATTAGGGTGGCAGAGAGTTCATGGAAATTAAGTTTGCGGGCTTCCAACTCCCAGCAATGTAGGGGATATCAAAAAAGGTTGGGACAGATAACCAGCTCAGTGATCAAGTTATTAATGTGTTCTAGAGTTGGTTGTAAAGATGGTCTGTAAACGCATCCCAGTTCAAAATGAGGGAGTTATTTTTTTAAATTATCTTATCTCTGAGTGAAATATCAGACCCAAAGAGGTCTCTCATTTTTTAAGGATAAAGAGCAAAATGTAGGAGCAAAAATTAAAAGAATTTTAATTATAGCTATATAATTATATAGCATGGGGAGAGGAAAATATGCACGTAAGAGGTGACAAATATATGTCTAACTGATTATTACTATATAAAACACAAGTAAATTCCACATAATATCTATGAAAGAGAAGCACATTTCAAATAATGTCTATAAAAGTCAAGGAAACATGGCTCCAATATAAAGGCAAAATAATAAGATTTAAGATGAAAAGGCAAGGGAAGGAGATTAAAAGGTAGCAGTCTAGAAGGCAGTCTGAAAGAAAAGTGGAGCTTGGAGGATTTACTAGAAATTGTTTAAATACAACATAGATGATAAACAAATTTTAATGTGGAAATAGCAGTGGATAACAGGAGCTATCATGTGGAACACTAAGGTAATGTGCTGATGTGCAGATTTGAAAAAACATAACAGGAAACAGGGAAAGCACAAAGAGATTGAGAGGACTAAAACAGAAAAGGTGAGTGCTGCATAATTGAGGTATCAGGATTAAGTAAAAGTAGTAATTTGTGGTTAAGAAGTACTATGCAAAATAGTTCTTAAAGAGCACTCAAAAAGTGTCAGGAGATAAGATGACTTTTCCTGTCTTCATTTCACTTTTACATAAGGCAAAAACATATGTTAATATTTCGTAGGACTAGTAAAGATGAAAAGTACATTATAGATAAAGTTCTCTGTTCTATATTTATTTAGGATTTTATTTTTTTATTTATAAGAGAGAGAGAGGGAGAAAGAGCTCATGTGAGTGAGGGGAGGAGCAAAGAGAGAAGGACAAGCAGACCCCCCCATCTGAGCGTGGAGGCCCAGGAGGCTCAGTCTCGTGACGCTGAGATCATGACCTGAGCCAAAACCAAGTTTATGCTTAACCAGCTGTGCCACCCAGGCACCCCTGTTCTGTATTTAAAATGAAATTAGAATATATTATGGCAAATTTTATAGTTTTTCATATTTCTAAAAAGAAAAACATTGTAACAGTTGCATTACAGTGAATTTTCCCAAAGAATGGTATGAAAAACGTAAATTTACTTGAACCCGTAATTTTTTTTAGGATAAATATATTTCTGAAGATAAAGTAGAGAAAATATAACAGTAATAGGGAAAATTTAAATAGAGCTCTTTATGTGTTCTGTTATTTTACATGTACTAACTTAGTATATGCTTGCAATAATGCTCTAAGATAAGAGGTCTTATTATCTTCCTTTTTACGGAGGAGGAAACTAACCCACAGAAAGGCTGGGTAACTTCATTATAGATGCAGCAAAAGCTGTTGAGCTGGGATCTGATTGCCGACAACCTGTATTAAGAGTCTGTGTCCTCTACTATGGTGCAGGACTGTGTCTCACATTTCGACCCTTGTGTACTGGTACTGCCTATAATTTCTTAAGTTATCTATACCACCAATTTATTACTCAAGATATTTGAATTATTTCATAATGTAGTCATTTATTTCTGTTCCAAATTTAATAATTAGGTTAAGTTTTCTAATTGCCATTGAAAGAAAACAAATTCAACAAACATTTATTGGATGATTACTGTTTTAAACTCAGTGATGAATGCTCATGATAAAAAAAATATAAAAAGAAAAGAAACCCAGCAGTTTTATGCCCCTGAAGGTTTCTAGTCTAAAAGTGGGAATCTGACAAATGAACAAATGTTGGTTTACAGTTGCAGGTGCTGCTAAAAGAGAATTATTGTAGATGGAGTACAGAGGGAGAAATTAAGCAGGACCTCCTTCACTAAGGTAGTGGGAATGAGGATGAAGAGGTAACTGATATGAGACATTTTAAGGACATAAACTATATAGTAAAATTAGTAACTGACATTTATTGAATATTTTTAATGTACCACTTACTGTCGTAAGTGTCTCACATGGATGTTATTACTTAATTCTGATTGTAAAAACTGTTAGCAGGCTACATTAACTTTATAGATAAGGGGAACTTAGTGGCAGAGAGGCTACATAAGTGACCAATGAAATATGACGGACGTGACATTATGTGACTTAAGATAAATGGCAGCTTCTGCTTCTGTCTTCTTGGAGTGTTGCATTGAAACTGCCAGAGAAGGAAGTCAGGTTAGTCTCTGGAGCATGAGAGGTCGTGTGGACCCAAACCAAGATACCTCAGCCAGGAGCCAGCACCAACTGGCAGAAATTGAGGGAAGCCATCTTGAATCCAGTCAGCCAACAGTCTAATGGGTGATATTCTGGTAAATGTTTAACAGCCAGCTCTAGGGAAAAAAGAAAGCCTGATTTGTAGCATTTGGCACTTTCTGTGTAAAGACACCATGGGAAAATATATCTCATTTGGTACCCATAACATTTGCTATCTGCCAGATAAACATTGGTGTTTCCTTTTTAGAAGTGAAATAGCAGGCGTAGAATGTATATGTGATTTTCTTATTTGGGTATGTAAATGGGGAAAAGGGAATTCAGACTTTATTGTGACCCTCATCCCATATTCTCACCATTCTAACATGCTACTACTAATTAATCTTTTAAAAACATTTTAACCAGATACATAAATATAAGTTTAAAACAAAAAATTTTATTTTGACTAAGAACTTATTTATATTTTAACTACTAACATGAGGTGTCCTCTATGTTTTTGGTCACATGAAGTATTATGAGATCACTCCATAGGAGCTGCTGAGAAATTTTTTTATTACTTTATTATTAATGAGAAGAGGTATACTGCACAATTCACAATTGGTTACAGCCTGTAGGAGTTTACCAGGCAATTGCATCTATCAGCTATTCATTTCAGAAAGCTCTACATATTGATAATGACTGTCATAGGCATTTTTCAGAAGTAGAGAATAGAGCTCAGCTGATAATGATAGCTAATAGGAATATTCCTCAATAAAGAAGATGGAATACAGTGATTTTTCTCTACTGGTGCTGCTGTTACAATTAAATCTCTGAAAACATGAGAAATCTGTTTGGATAGCCTTAACTACTCCTGTAGTATGAACTTCTTTCGCTAATGAAGATGAGGAGCTTTTAAAAACCATAAGAGACTCTTAATTATAGGAAACAGAGGGTTGCTGTAGGGGAGGTGAATGGGGGGGATGGGGTAATTGGGTGATGGTCATTAAGGAGGGCACTTGATGTAATGAGCACTGGGTGTTATATGCAACTAATGAATCACTAAATTCTGCCCCTGAAACTAGTAATACACTATATGGTAACTAAATAGAATTTATATTAAAAATTAAAAAAAAAACACTTCAATACCCAAAAAAAGAAATAATCCAATTAAAAATTGGGTTGAAGACATGAATAGACATTTTTTCCAAAGAAGACATACAGATGTCCAACAGATACATGAAAAATTTTTAATAAAAATGTAAAAAATATATAGTACCAATGCAAACTTAATACATTCACTTGCTTGTCACATCAAATTAACTGTATTAACTAGCTAATAACTACAGGTGTTCATGTAGGACCTGAGAAACCATTTGACAGGAATGTGGTAGAAAAAACCCTAGCACAGGGGGTGGGTGTGTTAAATTGCCTCTCATATCTTTTCCAGTCTTTGGAAATATCCAAGGATATTCTTTGCTTCTTTGATTCAGTGATACGACATGGAGTTTGTATATTGTGCCTTGGAAAAATTATTCCTAATGGTATTTTTGGTCCCTGGAGTTTGAATTCATACGCTAGAAGCTTGGTGTGAAAGGTAAATAGCAATTCAGAGTCCTTCTGCACCTTAGAGGGAGAAAGAGCTAACTGTGCCGGCAGTGTTGACGGAAAAGAAGCGACACCTCAGCGAGATCTCTGGCGGACTTACAGGGAAAGGGGAAGGATCAGCCTTGGCAAGAGCATGTGGAAGGGCATTGAGGAATAAAAAACATGCTGAGGTACTCAGGAATTTCTAGAACACAGTGGAGATGAGTATGTGTCATGGATGATGAGTGTTAAGGGGGCAGCTAGGGGAGGCACTTTTGGGGCAGAGCCTTCCTTTTGTGGATGAAACTAGAAGTCATATATATGGAAAATTCTTGTAGGGACCTTGAAATTTTGAAGATAAAGTAACATTCTCAACTATTAACATACAGTTTTTTTTTCTTATATAAGAAACACAAACCAAAGTTGGAGCTCTTTAATTAAAGTACTATGAACTTTGATGAGTTCATTCTATAATTTCCACAACCTTATACAAAATTATATTTACTGTATTTGTATTAGTAAAAATGCTAAGAAGTAAACTGTGGTTAGACAGTAAAATAATCAAAGTGCAGAGAGCTGGGGCACCTGGGTGGCTCAGTTGGTTAAGGTTATGATCCTGGAATCATGGGATCGAGCCCCATGTTGGGCTTCCCGCTCAGTGGGGAGTCTGCTTTTCCCTCTCCTTCTGCCCCTCCCCCTGCTCTTTCTCTCTCTTTCTTGCTCACTCTCATAAATAAATAAAATATTTTTTAAAAACGTGCAGAGAACTGATCTTTCTCAATACATTGTCATGCAGGGATGCTTAGAGGTTTGCTATTCAAAATTTAATAAAACATACATATGTATTCTGTATATTATTTATTACATATTATCTAAATAGTGTTATGTATATAGTACAGTATATAATAAATAAAAAATAAAATTAGCAGAAAAATTTCCAAAGAAGATATAACAATAGTCTAAAAGCACTTGAAAATATTGTCAGTAGTCATTAGAGAAATGCAAGTCAAAACCATAGTGAGATACCATTTTATTCCTACTAGAATGGTTATAGTTTAAAAAATGGAAAATATAAGTGTTGGTGAGGAAGTAGAGAAATTGGAACCCTCATTACATTGCTAATTGGAATGCAAAATGGTAACTGTGGAAAATAGTTTGGTGCTTCCTCACAAAGTTAAACATAGAAGAGAGTTAGCAAATGATACTGGAATCTCACTTCTGGTTATATATCCAAAAGAATTAAAAACAGGTACTCAAAGAAGTGAATGCATATGGCTATCCTTAGTGCTGGGACACCGCCCGCAGAGCCCTGGCGTTGATTGGGCAGAAGGACAGGCACAGACAGGTTAGCTTGTGAAACAGAGCGTGGGTGCAGGGGACGACCGCCAGGCGCGCCACCGCCCCGAGTGCCCCAAACAGCTGCAACCTCGCGTATGTATTGGCAGTAAACAAAGACAACCAAGGGGATGATCTGTATTACATCCTAGTGAATAGTAGTGCATCCAGGGAAGGTCACCGGATTAGAGGATGTAACGCTCAGCAAGTGAGGCCTGTTCTTACACATGTTTCTATGGACCCGCAGGCTATCGTCAAGAGCAATCAGGTTTCGGTTGGGGCAGCGTTCTGCTCTTTAGTGGACCAGGCATTCCTGGCCACTGGTTATCTGAGGGCAGTGTTTCACCCCGAGCAAGAGCCGGACGTTCCCGGCCGCTGGGCAAGCCAGTGTTCCCGGCTCTGTGCTCTGACGTTTACGCTAAAGCCAGCAAGGTCAGGAACATGTTTTTCCTATTATATCCTTAGCATAAGCTCTCAGCCAGGGGCTGCTGCACCATAGTGGTACTGTTAACAGTCAAAAACTAGAAACAGCTAATGTCCCTCAAAAGATGGATAAATACACTATGGCATATGCATACAATAGAATATTATTCAGCCATAAAAGAAATATTCACCCATAAGAAATAATAAAATGCTGATATATACTATTGTATAATAAAAAATATTAGTCTTTGTTCCCTGTTCCTCATCTAGAGCTAAAATCCTTGAAATTTCCTGAGTGATAGGAGCATTTTTTATTCATAATGAATCCCTTTTAATCACACATGAGTTTATGCTAATGAGGTGGCTTAAGGTGGGGTCCATAGATAGCTTCAGGATGGGGCTGGTCACCAAAAGATCAAGTGATAAGAGACTGAGACCTTTCAGCTCCACCCATCCACCTACAGGGTGGGGGTGGGGGGTGTGGGGCTGGAGATTGACCTGTAGAAAAAACTTGACAGTAATGAGATTTGGAGAGCCTGTGAGTGGATGAGCAGGTTATGGGACGTAGAAACTCTGTCTCACCACTCCCCTCTCATTTTGCCTTATGCATCTCTTTCATTTGGCTGTTTTGGAATTATATCCTTTGTAATAAACGGTTAAGCATACATAAAGTGGTTCCTGTGTTCTATAAGCTGTGTTAGCAAATTATCCCACCTAAGGAGGGGTTTGTCGGAGCCCTGATTTAGATCTGGTCAGTCACAAGTATGGGTGGCCCAGGACTTGCAACTGGTATCTAAAGTGGGGGCAGTTTTGTGGGACTTGGGTCTTAACTTGTGGGATCTGATGCTAAATTCATGTAGATAGTTTCAGAATGTAATTGAATTGTTGGACACACAGTTGATGTCACAAAATTGAGTTGGTTATTGGTATTGGAAAACACCCACACTTGCCACAACATGGATGAACCTCCGAAACATTCAGTGACAGAAGCCAGACACAAAAGCTTGGATATTGTGTGATTCTATTTATATCCAGAATAGAAAAGTTTATAGAGAGAGCATGCTGATTAGGTTGAGAAAGGTCTGGGGAGCAGAGGAAGTGAGAGAAACTGCTTAATGGGTAAGGGATTTCACTGCACGATGATGGAAATACTTTGGAATTTGGTACAAGTGGTAGTTGCACAACATTGTGACTGCATTAAAATGCCACCTAATTGTTCACTTTAAAATAGTTTTTAGCTTAAACATATTTAGCGTCATTAATTATATTTTAAAAGATGGTGGTTGTATCTGGTCAAATAAGCGTGAATGTAGCCCACAAAATGTTTTCAAACTAAAATAATTTTAGAAGAAAAACATAGTTCTTGTGTTTATTAGTCATAATTTGGATATTTTTTATATATTTAAAGAGCATATGGTGTCATCAAATAGGTTTCTTTAGAACTGAGACACAGTTCCATTATCTGATAACTAGAAATTTCCACTGCACTAAATAACCCATGAGTTAAAGAAAAAATAATGGAAAACATTAGAAATAAATTTTGGAATAAATTATAAGGAAGAAATAATATGCCAAAATTTGGAGAAGCAGATAAAGGGGTGTCTAGCTGGCAATGAAAATGATAATATTAAATTAAAATGTTAGAGAAGAATAAAGTTTAAAAAATCAATGGCATAATCTTTTATGGTGGTAGGAAAAAGTCAGCAAACTAAAACCAACAATAGGAGAAAAATTTAATTACAAATATGGAAGCAGGGAACAATAATATATAACAAAAAGTTATTTTAAAGAAAGTCCAAACACCCAAAAATGGTTTCTTCAGGGTTTATTAAACAGACAAAAAAGTAACAACACTGAAAAACAAATAGGAGAGAAACTATAAAATCACCAATATCAGAAAAGAAAGAAAAGTAGATATTGCTATATGTTTTTACAAACAATAAAACACAAGAGGATTTCATGAACACCTTTATGACAAATTTTTGAAAATGTAGAAGAAATAAGCTAATCCCTTGAGGAAAATATCTTAGAAAATAGATAAGAAGAAATAGAACATGAAACTATACTAAATCTAGTTAAGTAATTAAATCTGTTCCTAAAAACTTTTTAACAAAAACTAAAAACAAATTTAGAAATGACTGATTTCAAAAGCGAATTCATTGGTATAAAGAAGAAAATAATAGCAATCTATACAATCTCTTGCAGTAGAAGACAAAATAAATCTCAACTCATTCATGACCATAAACAACAGAATTATATATTATATTATATTATATTATATATTATATTATATTATATTTATTTTATATTATAAAGGGCAGTTATAAACCAAAGGCAATTTTTTTTAAGATTTTATTTATTTATTTGACAGAGAGACAGCCAGCGAGAGAGGGAACACAAGCAGGGGGAGTGGGAGAGGAAGAAGCAGGCCCCCAGCGGAGGAGCCCGATATGGGGCTCGATCCCAGAACACTGGGATCACGCCCTGAGCCGAAGGCAGACGCTTAACAAATAAGCCACCCAGGTGCCCCCAAAGGCAATTAAAATATAATAAATGTAATCATATGATATATGGAGAATGATAATATATAATGAATAAATGGTACATATTCCAGAAATCAAAAGATGGTTTAACATTCAAAACTCAAACTATGCAGAAAAAGCATTAGATAAATATAACAAATATTCATAATAACAACTTCTAGCAAACTGGGAAGATAACTTCATTAATCTATCAAATGTGAACAGCAAAAAATCTACATAAGTTTATCATACTTAGTGTTTAAAGTTTTTAGAGCATCTCGGTGGCTCAGTCAGGTAAGTGCCTGCCTTCTGCTCGGGTAATGATCCCAGGGTCCTAGGATCAAGCCCAGTATCAGGCTCCCTGCTCAGCGGAGAGTCTGCTTCTCCCTCTGCCCTTCCCCCCCATGCTCACTTGCTCTCAAATAAATAAAAAATCTTAAAAAAAATAAAAATAAGTAAATTTAAAATTTTCTCCGGTGATTGAGAATATAGAATATGTGAATTTAATAAAGTTACAAGATACAAATTACATATATAAAAATTGATTACATCTTCATGTTAGCAATAAATTAATAGAAAATTAAAAATTTAATCAATATTACAAAAAATATCAAAATGTCTGAGAGGTATATGAGCTTTATGCTGAAAACAACAAAAAAAGGAAATAAAATACTTAAATGGAGGGGCGCCTGGGTAGCGCAGTCGTTAAAGCGTCTGCCTTCGGCTCAGGGCGTGATCCCGGTGTTCCGGGATCGAGTCCCACATCGGGCTCCTCCGCTGGGA